>NC_089760.1:44882500-44892500 GCF_040412425.1 Macrobrachium rosenbergii | reverse complement strand
GAACAATCTCACAAACAAGTTGGCTTCATTAAAATTATTAATTAAAAAAAATATGGAAAAATGGTTACAATCTCACAAACAAATCAGCTTCCTCAAAATGATTAAAAAGAATTTATACAAAAATGGTTACTAACTAATCCTTTCATTATTTAATAACAGGGCCAGTACGCATCGATTAAATCAGTACATAAAATAACCTTTTTTGTGTTTTATTTTATGAACAATCTTCTAAGTGCCTTCATAAAAATGAATGATATAAATTGATGACAAAAATTATAATTAATTAACTCTTCTTCATTTCAATAACAGGACCAGTATTTTTTGGTTAAAGGCTAAACAATTGTAAAGACAATTGAAATTGATGATCCTATAAAGATACAACATCTGAAACTCATAAATAATATATATATATATATATATATATATATATATATATATATATATATATATATATATATATATATATATATATATATATATATATATATATATATATATATATATATATATATGTAAATATATACATACATATATATATATCTGTATATATATATACATATATATATATATATATATATATATATATATATATATATATATATATATAATTTATATATATATATATATATATATATATATATATATATATATATATATATATATATATATATATAAGATATATATAATATATCATCTTTCATAGAACTGACTGACACATGTATATCAACACACCTTAAGGATGAAGACTTCAATAACAGAAAACAATAAATAAAACAACCATTCTGTTACAGTTTCTTCTTTGCACTGATTCAATTTGGCTTCGATAACAAACATCAATAAAATAATTAGGGAAACGTTTAAGTGTATTCAATCTGTTACGGCCACTTAATTGTCCAATAAGGATCTATATTGGATTTTACTGATTAAAATCCTGATGGGGTGTCTTTAATCTGCTATTATCAACTGCAGACAGAATTTTAAAATAAAAAAAATTTTCGCAACGTCTTTAAACTGGAAAAGAGAGACATCATGAATCTTAAAAGAAAATAATTCTCCCAACATATTTAAACTGGAAAAGAGAGCCATCATGAATTTTACAAGAAAATGATAAATTTTTCCCAACATATTTAAACTGGAAAAGAGAGGAGCTATGAATTAAAAAAATTTTTTTTTTCCCAACATATTTAAACTGGAAAAGAGAGGAATTATGAAACAAAAAAAACTGTTTTCCCAACATATTTAAACTGGAAGAGAGAGGCATCACGAATTAAAAAAAAAAATTCCAACATATTTAAACTGGAAAAGACATGACCTTTGAAAAAATCAATTTTTTCAATGAATTTAAAATCTAGAAAAGAGAAACATTAAACCCCACTTAACAAGTCTGTTTTCTACTCAAATACGTCTTAAAACCCGGCAAAAAATCATTCTTGTACTCCATTAACACGTCACAGAAGCAATAACATACGACTTTATTACGACGCCGCTCTATAAACTTGGCTTTAATTAAAACGACCTTGCTTACTCCATATAATTAGGAGCAATAAACTCCCCATTCTTACGTGAGCGAGTCTCCCACTTTCAAGAATCGTGGGATTCGTAAAAAGCTTTCCTTCGACACTTGACTAACATTAGAGCCTGATTACGAATTAATTTAGTGCCTATTTTCGTCTTTTTATGACAGGAATCGTCTGCCAGAAGGGAATGTGTTTATTTTAATAGATGGTAGAGTTGGTAGGTCATTTCTTCTGTGTGCATGTATGTATGTATGTATGTATGTATTTATGTATGTATGCATGCATATATATATATATATATATATATATATATATATATATATATATATATATATATATATATATATATATATATATATATAATTAGACAACTTTATTAGATTTCATTATTCCAAAATGTCATAAAACAAAGCAATTATAAAAGTTACGGAATTTTTAATTATCGGTTCAAATCTTTGGCTTCAGTTTACTTACCAAAGTGACGAAACCTCAGGCCAAGTAATAATTTTTTTTTCAGGATCAACAATCAATGAACGCAGTCCTTCAGTTGATTTTTTCTTACCTACACCTTAACCCTTCGTTGAAATATTTATACCTTGTGTTTTTTTAACTAAAATTCACTTATCATCTTCAAGGTATTATATGTTTTGCTGCAGTGTGGATGCAGCATTAAGATTCGAATATATTATGTTAATGTTTAGGAACCATGAACCACTTTACTTTAGATGGCAGGGATATAAATTTTGGGGAGCGGATTGGTCATTAGTCTAAAAATACATACAAGCTTTAGGAAACAAAATCCTATGTACAGTTATCATAGGTTTTGAAGAGTTTTAGCAAGGTAGAGGCTTTTGGAGGAATGGAGAGAGATGGTCAAGAAAGAGTGTAACAATTATTAGGAAGAAAATGATCTCGATCCCCAGGAAATGTGAAAGCATTTGCAATGTACAAGTAAACAATGAGCTTCATTGGCTTATGAATTCAGGATTATGACATAGCAAAATTTAAAGTAAACAAAACCCAGTCTTGTTATTCTACGAAATCATCATCCCGGAAGGAGGGACATTTTCCCAAAATCAGCATAAACGTCCAAGCAGAGATCCCTGACACATGCACCTCGATTTATGATCGTTACTTGAGAATGATTATGTTGCATTTGCTAATTAATTCAGTCCTGTTCGTTGTGGATTTTAAAAAATCATGACCTCCAAGGTTTTCCTAAGGCTCTTATGAATAAGCCACGCCTTAAGTTTGGAACTTCATTACCCAGATTAGAAAAGAACATAAAAATTTAAAAAGTATATTTATTATACCAGACTGAGAGCAACTGAGTACACAACTGAACAATAAATTTTTAACAAGGTAACAGAAAAGAACAATGTTTTGTCGTAACTTTGAGAGAGAGAGAGAGAGAGTATCAGGCTGTGTTCACAACTGAACACTTTTTTTTATACCAGCTAACAGAAAAGATTGATGTTAATTTTTGTAACCTTAGGAGAGAGAGAGAGAGAGAGAGAGAGAGAGAGAGAGAGAGAGAGAGAGAGAGAGAGAGAGAGTATCAGGCTGGGTTCACGACTGAAGAATAATTTTTTTTTACCCGCTAACGGAAAAGATTAATGTTAATTATTTGTCTTAATCTAATGTGTGTGTGTGTGTGTGTGTGTGTGTGTGTGAGAGAGAGAGAGAGAGAGAGAGAGAGAGAGAGAGAGAGAGAGAGAGAGTATCAGGCTGAGTTCACAAGTGAATAATCCTTTTTCTACAAGCAAACGGAAAAGATTAATGTTAATTTGTCTTAACCTAAGAGAAGAGAGAGAGAGAGAGAGAGAGAGAGAGAGAGAGAGAGAGAGAGAGAGAGAGAGATTCCAATTTTCAAATAAAGGTAAGCAGAGTTCAAGTCTACTATGCAATATCGTCTATGGCAACTCCCCTTATTGTTTGGAGCTAAGTTGAAGTGTGTCAATAACATTATCATTTGGACTCATCTACTCAAAGGTGGAATTTCACCTGTCAAAATCCCACACGAGCTCAAACAAGAGTAACTGAATTTATAGTATACCATAACAAGGACGGATTGTAGTCTGACCCCATATCCAGGATCAGGTTAAGGAGAGTAATATCAAATTTCACAGGGAAGGAAAATATATAAATCTGTCACTAATCATTTTACTGCGGAGGGGGAGAAAGTGTAGAGGTGAGGAGCGCATGCGCCAAGTGGGATATTTTACTAAAAAAATGGGGAAGTCAGTCATAGCATTCCACACTGTTCATTTTAGTTTATATATATAAATATATATATATATATATATATATATATATATATATATATATATATATATATATATATATACACATACATACATATATATATATATATATATATATATATATATATATATATATATATATATATATATATATATATATATATATATATATATATGAGAATTTCCTCAAATATAAGGGTGGAATCAGCCTTGATTAAAGAAAGAAATGCAATGAATCTCTCATGAGGCGCCTGGGATTCGGATATTATAGATAAAATCTTCCTCCAACCAGCGATTAGGCAGAATAAAGAGCAACTGCCAACTGGAGTGACTTAACGGCTGACCGATGGACCTTCAAGTATAAATACCGCTTTTTTGTAACCTTTTTTCATTCACTATTTGCCTGAGGAGAGAGACAGTTTGGTCTCCGAAGTATAGCATTTATTTTACGACATTTTGGCGTTTCTATGGGGTCCTTATATTTGATATATATATATATATATATATATATATATATATATATATATATATATATATATACATATATATATACATATATATATACATATATATATACATATATATATATATATATATATATATATATATATATATATATATATATATATATATATACACACACACAGGAGGTGCCAAAAACACAAACATAATTACACCACATAGCGGTACTATTTTAAGCACAGAAATTCTGTCATCGATGAATGGATAATTATAACTACTATAACTATTCACAGATGAATATCATTAAAAAAAAAGACCCTCTATTATAACTCCGGTATTCAGAGAAAGAATATCAAAACAAACGACCTTCTGTCCCACTGACATTAAAGGCCACGAAACAAATGCAAGATATCGCGCACGTCAGTCGCCCCCACCGAAAAACAATGTCCAGGGGAAACAAAGAGGTGTCCTGCGCCGTGTTTGGCGGAATGGGGCGTCGTATCCTATCAAAAGGGTTTCATTCGCTCCCTAAAAAGGGTATCATTCACTCTCCTTTCATACCTGGAGGTTGGACGAAATGGCACCCATCTATTTCAGTGATATTTTACATTCGTATGCCGGATTGCAAACACGTTTTCTGCTGATGCTGCTTTCTCTTTCTCTCTCTCTCTCTCTCTCTCTCTCTCTCTCTCTCTCTCTCTCTCTCTCTCTCTATGTTCCGTCGTTGGTTTTTCTTATTTTCAATGTTCTGTACGAACCATTCCCCACTGAACCATTCCACAATGAATCGTTCCATTCCACATTACAGCGTTCCACAATGAACCATTCCACAATGAACCGTTCCACATTGAGCCATTTCACAATGAACAATTCCACATTGAACCGTTTTACATTGAACCATTCCACATTAAAGTGTTCCACAATGAACCATTCTACAATGACGAAATCCACACTGAACAGTTCCACATCCACACTGAACCACTTCACATTGAATGATTCCACATTGAACCATTCTACACTGAAATATTCCATTGAGAGAGAGAGAGAGAGAGAGAGAGAGAGAGAGAGAGAGAGAGAGAGAGAGAGAGACGAACAGATATATTAATAAGTAAACAATGCGCCGAAGTTTCTTCTGCGCAATCGAGTTTCTGTACAGCGTATAATCAAGGCCACCAAAAATAGATCTATCTTTCGGTGGTCTCGGTATAACGCTGTATGACCCGCGGCCCATGAATCTTTAACCACGGCCCGGTGGTGGCCTGTCCTATATCATTGCCAGATGCACGATTATGGCTAAATTTAACCTTAAATAAAATAAAAACTAATGAGGCTAGAGGGCTGCAATTTGGTACGTTTGATGACTGGAAGGTGAATGATCTGCATACCATTTTACAGCCCTCTAGCCTCAGTAGTTTTTAAGATCTGAGGGCGGACAGAAAAAGTGAGGACAGAATAAAGTGCAGACAGAATAAAGTGCGGACAGAGAAAAGTACGGACAGAATAAAGTGCGGACAGAAAAAGTGCCGACAGAAAAAGTGCCGACAGAAAAAAGTACGGACAGAATCAAGTGAGGACAGGAAAAAAGTGCGGACAGAATCATGTGCGGACAGAAAAAGTGCAGACAGAAAAAAGTGCAGACAGAAAAAAGTTCGAACAGTAAAAAGTACGGGAAAAAAATTGCGGACCGAACAAAGCGCGAACAGAAAACGTGCGGACGGACAGACGGACAAATCCGTCACAATAGTTTTCCATCATAGAACACTAAAAAGAGAGACAAAAGCCGAATTACCGAATATCCTTCACACCAAACGAGGTGCCGAGGAGAAAGTCGTGAGGGGAAAAGAAAAGGCTTCATAAAAAGGCTCTAATCACTGACTTTCTTCATGCGGGAGAAAAAGGTCATTTAATTAACACGAAGCGTTCTGCCTTATTTTACTTTGGCATTCCTGCCTCGGAAATGTGGAATACGTCAGTGTTGAATAGTCTAATTTGGAATGGTTCAACATGGAATTGTCCAATTTGGAATGGTTCAATTTGGAATGGTTCACTGTGGAATGGTTCAACATGGAATTGTCCAATTTGGAATGGTTCAATTTGGAATGGTTCACTGTGGAATGCTTCAACATGGAATTGTCCAATTTGGAATGGTTCACTGTGGAATGGTTCAACATGTGATTGTCCAATTTGGAATGGTTCACTGTGGAATGGTTCAACAGGGAATTGTCCAATTTGGAATGGTTCACTGTGGAATGGTTCAACATGGGACTGTTCCATGTTGAATGGTTTAACATGGAATTGTCCAATTTGGAATGGTTCCGTGTGGAATGGTTCAACATAGAATTGTCCAATTTGGAATGGTTCACTGTGGAATGGTTCAATATGGAATTGTCCAATTTGGAATGGTTCAATTTGGAATGGTTCACTGTGGAGTGGTTCAACATGGAATTGTCCAATTTGGAATGGTTCACTGTGGAATGCTTCAACATGGATTTGTCCAATTTGGAATGGTTCAACATGGGATTGTCCAATTTGGAATGGTTCACAGTGGAATGGTTCAACATGGGACTGTTCCATGTTGAATGGTTTAACATGGAATTGTCCAATTTGGAATGGTTCCGTGTGGAATGGTTCAACATAGAATTTTCCAATTTGGAATGGTTCACTGTGGAATGGTTCAACATGGAATTGCCCAATTTGGAGTGGTTCAGTGTGGAATGGTTCAACATGTAATTGTCCAATTTGGAATGGTTCGCTGTGGAATGGTTCAACATGGAATTATCTAATTTGGAATGTTCACTATGGAATGGTTAAACATGGAATTGTCCAATTTGGAATGGTTCAATATGGTATTATCCACTTTGGAATGGTTCAGTGTGGAATGGTTCAACATAGAATTGTCCAATTTGGAATGGTTCAACATGAAATTGTCCAGTTTGGAATGGGTCACTGTGGAATGGTTCAACATGGAATTGTTCAGTTTGGAATGATTCACCGTGGAATGATTCAACATGGAATTGTCCAATTTGGAATGGTTCAACATGGACATGGAATTGTTCAATGTGGAATGGTTCAACATGGAATTGTCCAATTTGGAATGGTTCAATATGGAACTGTCCAATTTGGAATGGTTCACTGTGGAACGGTTCAATATTGTTAATGTGCCACAATCCAATGTGGAATGGTTCAATGTGGAACGACTCAATGTGGGTTGGTTTAATGTGGAACAGTCCAATGTGGAACGGTTCAGTGTGGAACGGTTCGACCTCCCCTGACAGTCAGCGATCATTTGTCATCGCATTTTCTCTTCCTTCTTCGTTTCCCGCCTCCGAATTTTTCCTCGCTCGTTTTGGAAGCGAGGAAATGAAAAAATTCCTTTCGATATTAAGAGGACGTCCGTCGCATCCCAAATTTCAGGAGCAAATTATAAAGACGTGACGTCATGCCCTCATTGTCAATACTATTCCTAACTATTGAGAATTACATTACAGGGACTATATTGATAATGATTACATCTAGAAGCAAATCCAGAGTTATGTGACTATACAAATATATTTCACACTATTCAGAATTACATTACAGGAACTAAACGATAATGATTACATCTAATAACAAGTCCACAGTTATGTAACTGTACAAATATAATTCAAACTACTGGAATTACATTACAGGAACACAATGATAATGATTACATCTAATAACAAATCCTGTTATGTAACTGTACAAATATAATTCGAACTATTAGGATTACATTACAGGGAATAATTGGTAATGATAACATCTATAAACTATGTTTAAAAGTCTTCTACCAACAACAACAATAATAATAATAATAATAATAATAATAATAATAATAATAATAATAATAATAATAATAATAATAATAATACAGGTTTTGTTAAACAAAATGGCAGTTTCAACAGCATTTATTTTATATAGTGAACGCTCAATTCGTCTTATCAATTGAGCGTTTACTATATAAAATAAATGCTGTTGAAACTGCCATTTTGTTTAACAAAACCTGTATTAAAGAAGGCCATTTTTTAATAATAATAATAATAATAATAATAATAATAATAATAATAATAATAATAATAATAATAATAATAATAATAATAATAATAATAATAATAACACTGTCACACGAATTGTCACTTTAAAAAATTGCCAAACACAACGAAATTTATGAAACAGAACTTGCAGCCAAAATCATTCGTTCGCGAAGAGCAAATGTCTCTTTTCAAGAACAGTCAGTGGAAAGCATACACATATATATGTATATAGGTATATCTCAGGTCACAGAAAAGAAATTACACGAGGGAATTTCTCCAAAGGGTAGACAGGTGCGTGACAAACCAGACTTGCTTTATTGGCAGCAGTCACGATTCCTGTTATTCCTTCTCATACAGTTTACTGCCGGATGGCATGTTGAAATGTAACATGAGGACTACTAGCTCGTAAGAGAACATATACACCACAGGTATATTACACAGAGATACATACGTGCATATACATATATGTATGCATATAAATGTGAAATTATATACTTTATACAGGTATGAATATTTCTGCAATATTCTCTGTAGTCTTTTTGGAAAAGTATGTATATGTGAAATTTTATCTAATGTGTATGGCTAATAGCTGGAATAAAGGATTCACTTCAATTTAGTTCAATTCAACATATATGTATATATATATATATATATATATATATATATATATATATATATATATATATATATATATATATATATACACACACACACACACACACATATATATATATATATATATATATATATATATATATATATATATATATATATATATACAAAAACTAAATAAAGAGATAGCCCGAGCAAGCTTCAATGATTCCCTAAAATGTAAATTTTTAAGAGCCAAATATATTTTGCCATGACAAGAAGACCACGAACAATTATGCTTCATGACTTAACACATGGTATTCAATAGCACATGCATTTGCAAGTGCAAACATTTAGTTCTGCATAGGAATAAAACGAAGCATTATCATTTATTTTACTTTTATACTGGAATATTAATGACACAATTATATAGTAAGTTATTTTTGTAAGTATATCAAACGCATCTTTTGTTATACATACATACATACATTCATATACATACATACATTATAACGTAATGCTTGTTTGTGTACGCATTAGTATAAAGACAAACGAGAGAGAGAGAGAGAGAGAGAGAGAGAGAGAGAGAGAGAGAGAGAGAGAGAGAGAGAGAATGTACCTAATACAGACATACATACATATATAAATTACTGTATATACGTATTGCTTGTTTGTGTACTAGTTTGAGTGAAGACGGACACGCAAACACAGAGAGAGAGAGAGAGAGAGAGAGAGAGAGAGAGAGAGAGAGAGAGAGAGAGAGAGAGAGAGAGAGAGAGAGAGAGAGGCACAACCGAGCCGGCTTCCGGTGAGTAAAAAAAATAATAATAGAAAAAATAGCAAAAAAAGAAAAATTGCTTTTCTAGTTTTCAAAATAATTTCGGTTCTTGATTCCCGAATGTACTGTGAGTCTAATAATAAGGGCCTGCAGGCTATTCCAGCGCTTTCACGGATTTCGTAATCCAGTTAATTAGCAAGAGGAGGCACTCGTCCGTTGCATTGTGGAAATAATGGAGGCACGAGACAAAAGTGATTGTAGCACACGGGAAAATGTCAGAATGAACTGCTGCATTTTAATATATACTTCGCGGATTAGCGGCATTCATTAGCGGCTGTT
>NC_089760.1:44875000-44877500 GCF_040412425.1 Macrobrachium rosenbergii | reverse complement strand
GTAATAATGATAATAATAATAATAATAAACATCAGTTTTATTATTAACAAAATCTTGTAATAAAGGGAAAATTAAATTAAAGAAAAAAATTGATAATAATAATAATAATAATAATAATAATAATAATAATAAAATAATAATAAAATAATAATAATAATAATAATAATAATAATAATAATAATAATAATAATAATAAATGTGAATCACAATTTTATTATTAATAAAATCTTGTAAAAGGATAAATTAAATAAAAAATAAAAATTTTAAAACAACAACAACAACAACAACAACAACAACAATAATAATAATAATAATAATAATAACAATAATAATAATAAACATAAATATAAATCACAGTTTCGTTATTATTAAAATCTTCTAGCATATAAAAAGCAAAATTAAAAAAAAGAAATCAAGTTAATAAACATATTGTGAGCATCTGCAAGCATACGATAAACTAAATAAAAAACAAGTAAAAAAAAAAACTTCGGCGCAATTGAGTTTTCTGTACAGCGTATAATCAAGACCACCGAAAATAGATCCATATTTCGGTATGAGTCGCGTCCCATGAAACTTTAACCACGGCCGGGTGGTGCCCTGTCCTATATCGTTGCCAGACGCACGATTATGTCTAACTTTAACCTTAAATAAAATAAAAACTACTGAGGCTAGATGGCTGCAATTTGGTATGTTTGACGACTGGAGGGTGGATGATTAACATACCAATTTGCAGCCCTCTAGCCTCATTAGTTTTCAAGATCTGAGGACGCACAGAAAAAGTACGGACGGACAGACAAAGCCGACACAATAGTTTTCTTTTACAGAAAACTAAAAACTGATATGCATATTATGCATGTATGCAATTTATGCACACACGTATTAGCTCGTTTTAGGCTTACTCTCGTGTATTTTGCATAGGGCAAATATTACGAGAGAGCTGGCGGGCAGAAGGCAATATCCTACCGCCACTGCTAGCATCCGGTGGTCCTTTATTATCCCCTCCCCTCAAAAAAAATTCCTTGCTTGAATATTCCCGAAAGTAATTTACAACAAATCCTTCTTTATCTTTTTTTTTTTTTTTATTTTAATTAAGATAACGTTTTCGCTGTCCGGTGATTGATGTGGAAAGGAAATTGTTTCATAACTCTCTCTCTCTGAGTGTGTGTGTGTGTGTGTGTTTATATAACCTTGCTTCTCTCTCTCTCTCTCACTCTCTCTCTCTGAGTGAGTGTGTGTGTGTGTGTGTGTGTGTGTGTGTGTTTGTGGGTGGGTGGGTGTTTACATAACCTTGCTTCTCTCTCTCTCACTGAATAAGAGTGTGTGTATTATACAATCGTAGTTCTCTTCTCTCTCTGTGTGTGTGTGTGTTTACGACCTTGCCTCTCTCTGTCTCTCTGTCTCTCTCTCTCTCTCTCTCTCTCTCTCTCTCTCTCTCTCTCTCTCTCTTTAAAAGTGAAACATTACTCAAACTTTTTCTTTTAAGACGGCTCTCTCTCTCTAAAAACGAAACATTATGCAAGCTTATTTTAAGAAGAAGGTTCACACCGAAGAGATCAATTATTAGAAAAAAAGTTTCCTATAAAAACACCCTATACTTAGTAAGAAAGCACTTTTGGAGCCAAAAATAAATTACCTTTTCTTTTGTTGTCATTAATGAAACTAGTAAAAAATGCGCCGAAGTTTCTTCAGCGCAATCGAGTTTTCTGTACAGCGTATAATCAAGGCCACCGAAATTGTATCCGCCTTCAGGTAGTCTAGGTATAAAGCTGTATGAGCCGCGTCCCATGAAATTTTAACCATGGGCCGGTGGCGGCCTATCCTATATCGTTGCCAGAAGCTAACTTTAACCTTAAATAAAATAAAAACTACTAAAGCGAGAGGGCTGCAATTTAGTATGTTTGATGGTTGAGGGTGGATGATCAACACACCAATTTGCAGCCCTCTATCCTCAGTAGTTTTTAAGATCTGAGAGCGGACAGAATAAAGTGTGGACAGAATCAAGCGCGGACGGACAGACAAAGCCGGCACAATAGTTTTCTTTCACAGAAAACTAAAACTGAAAAAGGTTTTGAATAAGCTTCTGATATTCGTTGCAATTCAATTCAGTGTTTCTATAATAACAGTCCCAAACATGATCTGAGAATCCAACAAAACTAATATCACCTGCGTTTCCAGCAGTATTGAATATATACCTTCTGAAAACATATCCAATAATTTAAATAAAATTAAAAAATAATTCTGAACGAATATTAAAATTCAGTATGAGATATATGTCATTTATTCAGATATGAGATAATTTCGTAACCTGATGACCTATATATTAGGTTTAATGGCATCAGAAAATATTTTTCCACACTCACCTGATAGCAGGAAAGCAATAATCCAATTCTAGGTACAAAGTAATAAAATCTTACCGGAGGGTCCCTGACAATTTTACGGTTAAAAAACGCCTAGAATAATATTAAGTTGGATATTTGCCTTTCCCCTTTCTCACAGGATG
>NC_089760.1:44840000-44870000 GCF_040412425.1 Macrobrachium rosenbergii | reverse complement strand
ACTTGTTTTACGTCATGTAGAAGAAAGAAGGACATAAAATCCTACTTGTTTTACGTCAAGTAGAAGAGAGAAGGACAAAAATTCCTACTTGTTTTACGTCATGCAGAAGCGAGAAGGGCGAAAAATCCTACCTGTTTTACGTCATGTAGAAGAGAGGAGGCTTTTTTAACGTCATAGACTAGAGAGAAGGACGTAAAATTCTACTTGCTTTACGTCTTGTAGAAGAGGGAAGGGTAGAAACTGGTACCGTATTCCAGTAATGGCAAGGAATCGGGAAGTATTTGCAGTCAAGGATATCGCCTTTAACCTTGAGAATAACTTTGAATCTTCCAACGTGCCTTAAAAAACAATAGGGTGAATTATTTCCGTAAGCAGCGAAACCTCTATTTTATTTAAGTGAAAAATAACAGTAATGCTTCACAAACGGCGCAGTACTACTGTAAGATGAAAAATTTCCACAGATCTCGCCTACTTACTCATCGTGCCAAGATGTTTCATATTTCTCCGTTTTTAATTATTGGACACTGAACGCGAACAAGTTCCCATTATCAACATGATAACTGTTAATACAAGATACAATCATAATATATCATTATTACAAATATTTACATGATGATTTTCATCGCTCTTGGTAGATACACTGATATTACCATAAAATTCATGTGCCGGATCTATAAAATATTGAAAACCCAAACAAAACAAGTAAACCTGAAATAACTTTTCATTTGAATTCCTTATATATTTCGTTCCGGAATTAAGTGAAAGGGAACACATTTGCCTGAGAGCGAAAGAGGGCGCTTCTCATTTGGCCGAAGGTGAAAGGAAACAAGGTTCTCATTTGGCCGAAAGTGACAGGGAACACAGTTCTCATTTCTCTAAGAGTGAAAGGGAACACCGTTCCCCCTTCTCCGAAAGTGTCAGGGAACACCATTCTCGTTTGGCCGAGAGTGACAGGGAACACCGTCCCCCTTTCTCCGAAAGTGACAGGAACACCGTTCTCATCTGCCCGAAAATGAACGTGAACAGAAATCTCATTTGTCTGGAAGTGAAAGAGAACACAAAATCTCATTTCGTAGAAAGTGAAAGGGAACACACTTCTCATTCGGCCAAAGTGGAAGGAAACGCCATTCTCATCTCGCCGAAAAGTGGAAGGAAACACCATTCTCACAGGCCGAAAGTGACAGGGAACAGGGTTCTCACCTGGCTGAAAGTGATAGGAAACACAGTTCTCATTTTGCCGAAAGTCAGAGGAAACACCATTCTCAAAGGCCGAAAGTAACAAGGAACACAGCTCTCATCTGGCTGAAAGTGACAGGGAACAAAGTTCTCATCATGCCGAAGGTGACAGAAACACCATTCTCATTCGGCCAAAAGTGGAGGGAAACACTATTCTCATCTTGCCGAAAAGTGAAAGGAAACACCGTTCTCACAGGCCGAAAGTGACAGGGAACACAGTTCTCATCTTGCCGAAAGTGAGAGGAAACACCGTTCTCACAGGCCGAAAGTGACAGGGAACACAGTTCTCATCTTGCCGAAAGTGAGAGGAAACACCATTCTCACAGGCCGAAAGTGACAGGGAACACAGTTCTCATCTTGCCGAAAGTGAGAGGAAACACCGTTCTCACAGGCCGAAAGTGACAGGGAACACATTTCTCATCTTGCCGAAAGTGAGAGGAAACACCGTTCTCACAGGCCGAAAGTGACAGGGAACACAGTTCTCATCTTGCCGAAAGTGAGAGGAAACACCGTTCTCACAGGCCGAAAGTGACAGGGAACACAGTTCTCATCTTGCCGAAAGTGAGAGGAAACACCGTTCTCACAGGCCGAAAGTGACAGGGAACACAGTTCTCATCTTGCCGAAAGTGAGAGGAAGTGTTCTCACAGGCCGAAAGTGACAGGGAACACAGTTCTCATCTTGCCGAAAGTGAGAGGAAACACCGTTCTCACAGGCCGAAAGTGACAGGGAACACAGTTCTCATCTTGCCGAAAGTGAGAGGAAACACCGTTCTCACAGGCCGAAAGTGACAGGGAACAGTTCTCATCTTGCCGAAAGTGAGAGGAAACACCGTTCTCACAGGCCGAAAGTGACAGGGAACACAGTTCTCATCTTGCCGAAAGTGAGAGGAAACACCGTTCTCACAGGCCGAAAGTGACAGGGAACACAGTTCTCATCTTGCCGAAAGTGAGAGGAAACACCGTTCTCACAGGCCGAAAGTGACAGGAACACAGTTCTCATCTTGCCGAAAGTGAGAGGAAACACCGTTCTCACAGGCCGAAAGTGACAGGGAACACAGTTCTCATCTTGCCGAAAGTGAGAGGAAACACCGTTCTCACAGGCCGAAAGTGACAGGGAACACAGTTCTCATCTTGCCGAAAGTGAAAGGAAACACCGTTCTCACAGGCCGAAAGTGACAGGGAACACAGTTCTCATCTTGCCGAAAGTGAGAGGAAACACCGTTCTCACAGGCCGAAAGTGACAGGGAACACAGTTCTCATCTTGCCGAAAGTGAGAGGAAACACCGTTCTCACAGGCCGAAAGTGACAGGGAACACAGTTCTCATCTTGCCGAAAGTGAGAGGAAACACCGTTCTCACAGGCCGAAAGTGACAGGGAACACAGTTCTCATCTTGCCGAAAGTGAGAGGAAACACCGTTCTCACAGGCCGAAAGTGACAGGGAACACAGTTCTCATCTTGCCGAAAGTGAGAGGAAACACCGTTCTCACAGGCCGAAAGTGACAGGGAACACAGTTCTCATCTTGCCGAAAGTGAGAGGAAACACCGTTCTCACAGGCCGAAAGTGACAGGGAACACAGTTCTCATCTTGCCGAAAGTGAGAGGAAACACCGTTCTCACAGGCCGAAAGTGACAGGGAACACAGTTCTCATCTTGCCGAAAGTCAGAGGAAACACCGTTCTCACAGGCCGAAAGTGACAGGGAACACAGTTCTCATCTTGCCGAAAGTGAGAGGAAACACCGTCCTCATTTACCGAAAGTGAAAGGGAAATTTCTCATTAAACATCCTCATTGTTACACACACTGTCTGTCCATCTTTGGTTTCTCCTCTCATTTCCTCCGACGGGATTTCTCCAAGCCGCGCGATAATCTCTAGGGAAGTGTAGATGAGTCCCGGACGATCCCCTGTAAAAAAGAAGAAGAAGAAAAGGCATTTGGCGGTCGAACCTTTTTGTATCGAGTAATTACCCGCCTTGATCCTTTCGAGATCTTCTTAATGGCCGGTCATCAGGAGGTCCTGGCAAATCCTCTCGACCGACGTGGTCCATCAAGGAGGTCTGTTAATCTTTCAGGTATCGCGGGTCTTATCCTCTTACTGGGTGGAGGAAGAGGGGGTGGGCTTTGTCTCCCCCTCTCACTTTCTCTCTCGAAGTACTGCTGATGGCTGTTTCCTCAAGTATATTGTTTATGAGTGGTATTGAGGCATTTCGTAATGGACCACTGTATGTGGATTGTGTTTTAGACTGAAATGCAGCTTTCCTGGGCTTGTTAGAAATACTGCTTAGTTGATGGACAGAAAAGTAAATAAATAAATAGACAGAATAATAGATAAATTACTATATAAATAAATAAATATCTAAATAACTAAATAAATAAGATAACAGTCTCAATATTTAAATAAATAAGTATATATACAAATAAATAAACTAATATAAATTAATAAATATGAAAATTAATAAATATAAAAGCAAAGAAAAAATGTAAAACAAATAAATACACACATATATATTTATATATATATTCTATTTATAGTATATATACAAACATACATATATACATATATATGTGTATATATATACATATATATATATATATATATATATATATATATATATATATATATATATATATATATATAAAGAGAGACGTGGATAAAAAAAAACAGAGCCGTTGGGCTGGAGGGAAAAGTGAAAGTTACCCAGCCATCGCGCACCGGAAATTGTTTTAGAAACAGCAAAGTTGATAAAGAGGGCGCGAGAGTAGGATATTCCATTGTAAGAATTTCAAAAGTTCCAGTGCAAACATTCCTCCGGAAATCATGCTTACGGATTATACAGTTCTCGTAATTGTTTATGAGGATATATATATATATATATATATATATATATATATATATATATATATATATATATATATATATATATACGTGCTCGCGTGTATGAAGAACAATGTATTCATACTTGTAAAATACATGTTTTGTAGGTATGGCAAGGTGGAAGCGTCCATACACTTCTGCACAGTTATCTACGTAGGTGTTTATTACATATGGATGTATTCATGCACATATGCTAGCACACACGTACAGTACATATACACACACCACATATATATATATATATATATATATATATATATATATATATATATATATATATAATATATATTACATGACGACACCACCTGACAAATTTACCTAGCAAAAGGCGCGTCTAACTGCCCAACTTAACAAGTACTACCGCAATTACCAAACCCTAAAGGCGACCCCATTATTCCATAACGTGACAGGAACTCTAGATCCTCCATTTCTCAACTGCAATGTGATTCCCAACTTTATTCCAGTGGCCTACAGAACATAATCCATTTTCCTCTCGGGAAAGTACCTAGCACCAATCACTCCATTTTTTCCCAGTTAAGAAGTTCTCTCTTAGCTTATAATTCCCTTTCTTATAGGTCTCCTATATCACTTCCTTAATCGCTAGGAATCGCTCGTTTTCGTATGTCTGCTTTTCTTTCTAATTATTCTCTGTTTTTTCAGGTCTTGGCTATATATGTAATTAGGAACTCAACAACAACGCTGTCCTCCCTCTCTCAGACGACGAGAAGAAGTTATAATAATAATAATAATAATAATAATAATAATAATAATAATAATAATAACAACAACACTGTCCTCCCTTTCTCAGACAAGAAGTAGTTTAATAATAATAATAATAATAATAATAATAATAATAATAATAATAATAACACTGTCCTCCCTTTCTCAGACAAGAAGAAGTTTAATAATAATAATAATAATAATAATAATAATAATAATAATAATAATAATAATAATACTGTCCTCCCTCTCTCAGACACAAGAAGAAAGAGAAGAAGAAGAAGCAGGAGAAGAAGAAGAAGAAGAAGGTTACCATTCGTGTGTATCTGACACATGCAATTAGGAGAGATCTCCTTTCTCGGTGGGGACAATTTCGTTTTCGCTGCTTTGGCTATTGGAGAATGAAATTCAATTCGCTTTTCAGTCCGAAATGACTCTACGTCACTGGCAATAGACGGGGGAATGAGCGTTCCGTACTATCGGCGATGTTTACTTCTACGCGAATGTCGAGTACGAAAGCGCGTGAATTAAGAGCTGCTTATTATTGAATGGGTACAGGAAACAGTTATGGGAAATGGCGTGTGTTATATTATATATATATATATATATATATATATATATATATATATATATATATATATATATATATATATATATATATATATATATATATATATATATATACACAGACACACACTCACGCATACACATACACACACGTCTTTGTATTTCCACAACGTTCCCGTGGATGGTAAATACGAGATACTCGCATAAAAATAAGAGTAAAAAACTTTTACTGTTGCGCCGTCGTAGAACCCCATTACAGCAAGAAAAATCTTACAAAATCTTATTTTGAAATGTGGTGACAACACTTATCATCACATTTGCCAAAAAACTTGTCACATTTGCTAAAAAAACCCACAAAAACACCGTCAAGGACACTAACATACGCTATCCATCTCATACTTCACATCTCCACATCTCCCCATTTTCCTCATCCTTGCGTCCTCCTGTCTCGCCTTTCGTTGTAATCATCCTCGCCTTTCCTTTTCGACCAGAGTGGAATCTGTTATTTAATTTTGGGATCAAACGTATGTAATACGAAGAGCATTAAGAAGGTGAGCGTCGCTTATTGTCAAAGGTGTGAGCGGAGTTGACTGAAGTCGAGGCATCTTGTAGAGAAGAAAAGGGCATTTTGTGTCTGATACTTCGCTCACTTGAATTTACTTGGATAGACACAGAATCATACCTCGTGTAATTCACTCACTTGAATTTATACATTGTGCAATTCACTCACCTGAATCTATAAATCGTACAATGCACTCACCTGAATTTATACATCGTGCAATTCACTCACGTGAGTTTTTATCTCGTGCAATTCACTCATTTGAATTTACTAGGAAAGACAGAAAACCATACCTCGTGTAGTTCACTCACTTGAATTTCTAGGAAAGACATAAAACCATACCTCGTGCAATTCACTCAACTGAATTTACTAGGAAAGACACAGAATCATAACTCGTCTAATTCACTCACTTGAATTTATACATCGTGCAATTCACTCACCTGAATTTATAAATCGTGCACAATTCACTCACCTGAATTTACTAGGAACCACATAAATAATACCTAGTGCAATTCACTCGCTTGAATTTATACCTCGTGCAATTCACTCATTAGTTTCTAGGAAAGACATAAAATCATACCTCGTCAATTCACTCACTTGAATTTATATCTCGTGCAATTCACTCTTTTGAATTTACTAGGAAAGACGGAGAATCATACCTCGTGTAATTCACTCACTTGAATTTATACCTCGTGCAATTCGCTCACTTGAATTTATACCTCGTGCAATTCGCTCACTTGAATTTATACCTCGTGCAAGTCACTCACTCGGATTTATACCTCGTGCAATTTTCTCACTTGAATTTATATCTCATGCAATTCACCCTATTTGAACTGGAACCAGAATGTAATGCCAATTTTTGACTATTTTAAAATAAAACTGTTGTTGGTTCAAATCTATATAGTTCACTCACCTGAATGTGCCCCAAATAGCATAATAAAATTTGTCCACTTAGCAATGCTTAGTAGAAGAGGAAACTCCTTCAATTATCACTCTCTGTTCATATTTATAGCCACATAAAATCTAAAATATATATGAACTACCCTTAAACTGATTAGAAATTCTGGTATAACAATAAATGCTAGCCATTCCCTCGCTCGTATTTTAAACCCAGATGGCCTGCCGACTATTAACTTCTGCCTCGCCCATAAATCTGTCAATTTATTCTTTATTATTCTCTCTCTCATTTCTGTTCCCAGTCTGCTGACGGGAATATTTATCTTCCTAAGTTATCTTAACAACATATGCGTGTCTCGTAAAGCCATCCGGTCGGCGTTAGATCTTTTAAATGGCGCAAGTTTCTCACAAGCCAGGTTCTGTGACGGGCAAAAGGCAGATAAAAGGTGGAATCGTGCCAACTGATATGCATTCTTTTGGTCATTTACTTACTTATAACTATTATTATCATTATTACTATTATTATTCAAAAGATGAACCATATTCATATGGAACAAGCCCACAGGGGCCAATGACTTGAAATTCAAGCTTCTAAAAGAATATGGTGGTCATTAGGGAGAGGTAAGAGGAGGTAAAAGGACAATACAGAAAGAAGAGACCTCACTTATTAAAAAAGAAAAAAATAAATTAATAAATTAATAAACAGATAAAAATGTATTAAAATGCAAGGAGTATAGTATTAGTTCATGTTTTTAGGTTGATAATCGTCCTAATGGGGAATTCAAAATGTATGAAATAATTTTATTCTGGCATTTTAATAATCTACATTTTTATCTATTCAATTGATAATCTGTTAATAATTTTTCCTTTTTTTTTAATAAGTGATCTCTTTTTTTTTATTTCTTATTACCTTCTGTTACTTCTTTCTGATGAACACCATATTCTTTGGAAGCTTGAATTTCAAGTTAAAGGCCCCTTTGTGGTGGACTTGTTCCATGTCAACAGGATTCGTCTTCTGAATAATAATAATAATAATAATAATAATAATAATAATAATAATAATAATAATAATAATAATAATAATAATAAAATATTTTCAATTCCACTTTTCTAATTTAAGCTAGGATATTTTCACTCAAAATTTTATATGGTACAAAAAATGGCATCATTATTTTTTAAGTAAGTTTTTTTTAACCATCAAATTCTGCAAAATATGAAAAATCATTTTTAATTCCACTTTTCCAATTCAAGCTACCGTATTTCTTACCCAGAACTTTATATGGTACACGAAATACCAGCATTATTTTCTTAAGGATACCACCATTATTTTCTTAAGGATCCCTGCATTATTTTCTTAAGGATACCAGCATTATTTTCTTAAGGATACCACCATTATTTTTTTAAGGATCCCACTTTTATTTTCTTAAGGATCCCAGCAGTATTTTCTTAGGGATACCATCACTATTTTCTTAAGGATACCACCATTACTTTCTTAAGGAGACCATCATTATTTTCTTAAGGATACCAGCATTACTTTCTTATCGATGCCAGCATCATTTTCTTAAGGATACCAGTATTACTTTCTTAAGGATCCCAGCATTATTTTCTTAAGGATCCCAGCATTTTTTCTTAAGGATACCAGCATTATTTTCTTAAGGATACCACCATTATTTTCTTAAGGATCCCAGCATTATTTTCTTACGGATACCCGCATTATTTTCTTAAGGAAATCATTATTTTCTTAAGGATCCCAGCATTATTTTCTAAAGGATACCAGTATTATTTTCTTACGGATCACAGAATTATTTTCTTAAGGATACAAGCATTATTTTCTTAAGGATACAAGCATTATTTTCTTAAGGATACCAGCATTATTTTCTTAAGGCAAGTTTTTTATTTATTTATTTTTTTTACGGCCTTCCCCTTCAATTGTAACATCAAATTACTAGCGTATCTATAGGGTGGAGGGAACAAGATTGGCTTCGTTAAAGCTGTTTTTTCCAGATAAAAGGAAGCCTCTATCAAATTGTATTTATCTTATCGTAAATCTTAGCCCCTGATTTTTATATATTTTATATATATATATATATATATATATATATATATATATATATATATATATATATATATATATATATATATATATAATATATATTAAAAAGGATAAAATAAGAAAGAGGAATTATTTCCTATTCTTTCCGTAATTATATTTAAGTAACTTTAATGATTTATTATTCTACAGACCTGAATTACATATCTCTCTCTCTCTCTCTCTGTCTCCCTCTCTCTCACACGCACACACACATATATACAATTGTATATCATTACCATGCTAAAACAACAGTATGGAGAATGAAAGCTGTTCTGTATTTTCCATTATAAGCTGAGAATAACTTTAATGCTTTGATGAAATATAGAACTGAACTACATCTCTCTCTCACAAACATACCAAATTGCAGCCCTTCAGCCTCAGTAGTTTTTATCTTATTTAAAGTTAAAGTCTGCCATAATCGTGCTTCTGGCAACGATATAGGATAAGCCACCACAGGGCCGTGGTTAAAGTTTCATGGGCCGCAGTTCATACAACATTATACCGAGACCACCGATAGATAGATCTATTTTCGGTGGCCTTGATTATACACCATAGCGGCTGTACAGAAAACTCGATTGCGCCGAAGAAACTTCGGCGCCTTGTTTATTTGTTTCCTTTCTTTTATGGTCACGTGGTCTTTTTACTTACATTTTTCCTCAGGAGACTTCAAGTTTTATTTCCTTCTAAAAATGCAATATTTACTCGAGGTCGTCTTTATGTGTCTTCTACAAAAAGGCAGAAAGAGGAGAAGGCACTTTATACCTTTTATATACATGCACTTTCACGAGAGAAACTTAAGGGGGATTTATTCATGAATGTACGCCAGAGAGATGCAATACATTCTGTCAATGTGTAAGACCATAAACATTCCGTTGCTTTTTTCTACAACCCTAAGAAATTAAAATCAAAATTCAATTTGATTTGTTCTGCCGAGAGCGATTACCAATTAACACTGATCACGTAACTTTATGCAATTACAACACAATTTAATCAATGCAGCATACTGATGGCCGTGTCGTTTAAGGAGTCACTGTAGTCCTGAGTTCTCGTCTTCCGTGGTTCGAGCCCACGAAACGACGAACTTATTATCAACTAAAAAAATTCCCCTTTGGGTAACATATCTGAAAATATACTATTTCCGAGGTAGAGCGAATTATATATTAAAGGACATTTGTAGCTTAATGCTTGTGTATGAGTCACGGTGATGTGATAAATTTCATTCATATATACAGTATATGTATATGTATATACACACACACACATATATATATATATAATGTTTATAATTTAATATAAATATATATTCAATATATATATATATATATATATATATATATATATATATATATATATATATATATATATATATATATAGAAGAACACCCCATTTAGTATAAAGTTCTTTAAAAATATTTTTAGTAAAATTTCACTGACCATATGTTACCCTCACTCCAATTACTAAAGCTTGTAAATAGACTATACAGCTAAATGACAAACGACCCTAAATACTACTCTCTCTCACTCTCTCTCTCTCTCACACACCCACAAACAAACAATGTGCAAGGATCTATCAGATATACGTAGCAAATCCCAAGAATTATCGAACCGCTCCTCGCATTAGTCACGAGAACGGCTATATTTCAACGGAATAAACTCTCGCCCTTCTCGGACACCGACAAGAAGAAGAAATGGCCATTTGTGTACCTGACACATGCAATTAGGAAAGTGCTCGCCTTCCTTGGAACGGCAATTTCGCTGGGCTAAATTCAAACTTCGGTGTTTCCGTCGCCAGGTACAAATGATGAAGCAGTTTCAGAGGTCGTGTTGTGGGAAAAATGTTTTGAGAATATTACAGGATTGCGGATATTTGAAGTTGTAATTGTTAGCTGAGTGGTAATGACATTGTAATTGAAGCAAATCTATTCTTATATACAATGGCACACAAATTATATTGATGTGTGTGAATATATATATATATATATATATATATATATATATATATATATATATATATATATATATATATATATATTATACATATTTATATATGCATATATATATATATATATATATGTATTTATATATATATATATGTATTTATATATATATATATATATATTATACATATATTATACATATTTATGTATATCTATATAATATATATATATATATATATATATATATATATATATATATATATATATATTTATGTATTTATATATCTATATATTTATATATATATATATGTATTTATGTATCTCTCTCTCTCTCTCTCTCTCTCTCTCTCTCTCTCTCTCTCTCTATATATATATATATATATATATATATATATATATATATATATATATATATATATATATATATATATATATATATATATATATATATATATATATATATATATATATTATATATATATATATATATATATATATATATATATAATATATATAGATATATTCATTATTCTTCAGTTCGTGTCTCGGAGCTTCCAAAATATTTGATTCTCCTCTTCTGTTGCTCTGGTTATCCAAATCAGTTTAGACCTGAAAAATGCTCATAGCAGCATGAGACGTAAGATGAAGAAACGAATCCAGACATATGTATGTGGAAAAATAAAAGCATACTTAGAATTATATTTGAAAATATTTAGGTTTACTTCTAACTATATTTGTACAAATTCATAACTGTTGATTTGTTCCTCCATTATTATTATTATTATTATTATTATTATTATTATTATTATTATTATTATTATTGAAAAGATGAACACCCTACTCTTATTTAAAAATATTTAGCTTTATTTCTAAAAATTACTGTACAAATAAAAAACTGTTGGTTTGTTTCTCCATTATTATTATTATATTATTATTATTATTATTATTATTATTATTACATATTTTTTTTGTCTATCACAGTCATCCTATTCGACTGGGGTGGTTTTCATAGTGTGGGGTTCCGGGTTGCATCCTGCCTCCGTAGGAGTCCATCACTTTTCTCACTGTGTGCGCTGTTTCTAGTAGCACACTTCTGCATGAGTCCTGGAGCTACTTCGGCTTCTAGTTTTTCCAGATTCCTTTTCAGGGATCTTGGGATCGTGCCTAGTGTTCCTATGATTATAGGTACAATTTCCACTGGCATATCCTGATTATTATTATTATTATTATTATTATTATTATT
The DNA here is from genome assembly GCF_040412425.1 of Macrobrachium rosenbergii. Classification (NCBI taxonomy): domain Eukaryota; kingdom Metazoa; phylum Arthropoda; class Malacostraca; order Decapoda; family Palaemonidae; genus Macrobrachium; species Macrobrachium rosenbergii. The sequence continues at coordinate 44,857,876 of NC_089760.1, read as the reverse complement.
ATTATTATTATTATTATTATTATTATTAAAGATGAAACAACCTCACATGGCTACTGACTTGAAATTCAAGCTTCCTAAGAATATGGTGTTGCAATAAACTTTGTATTTAATAAATGTGTATTAAATTTCTAAAAACACTATCCTCGTCTCGACACAATCAAAATAGGCAATTAAGGTCCATCATTTTACAGTGGGAATATATTAATAAATCTATTAATAAACTTCCCAGCGTTGCGAAGTCATCCAGCCATTTTTCGTACCTCTGAATTTAATATCGCTTGCTCAAATTTCTGTCAGGAGAGGAAGGCGTATTAAGTTTCAGTTAACCCCCTCTCTCTCTCTCTCTCTCTCTCTCTCTCTCTCTCTCTCTCTCTCTCTCTCTCTCTCTCTCTCTCTCTCTCTCTCTCTCTCTGAGCTAGTGGGCGATCCCGTGTTTTGCATGGAATTTAATCAAGCCGTTTCTTCCAGCTTCAAGAGGAAATAAAAAGAGAATTTTTTATCTACATATTATACCATGTGCGCGTGTGCGCTTGTGGGTGTTACAGAGAGAGAGAGAGAGAGAGAGAGAGAGAGAGAGAGAGAGAGAGAGAGAGAGAGAGAGAGAGAGTTTCAAACTACTGAAGCTCTTTTGAGTCTCACAAAGTAACTGAATTGAGGAAACGTAATCTCTAATATATATATATATATATATATATATATATATATATATATATATATATATATATATATATATATATATATATATATATACACACACACACCCACATAATAACAATTCCCTTTGGGTACATTGCATTCCAATGGTATTGTGGATTCGATATTATGAGATATTTGTTTCTTAATATTAGGGGATTCAAAATAGTCACGCGTTTATTATTAAAAAAAATTCACATGCAAACATACACACACACACACACAAACAAACACACTTATATACACATATATGTATATATACATGTATATATGTCTGTATATACAAACATATATGAGGATTAATTGTAACTATGGCTAACAGTAAATAAAATATTATGTAGTAATATACATAAATATAAATATAAATGTATATATATATATATATATGTATGTATATATATAATATATATAAATAAAAATTAACTGGTTGTTTTCCAATTGACTAGGTCACCCTCTCTCTTGTTGACCATTGGCAACAAAACAGGAAAAAAATCCCTTTTCAATATCAGTCCATTCAGGTAATTGTTTATATGTAAGTTGTAGTGTTTCTCATATTGTTGACGGGCGGAACCGAACTCTCATGGTAATAAAGAGTTAAAAATATCATTTACACTGGCCAACTCTACTGTACAATAACAGATAATAAATTTATAATATTATGGTTATTATTATTATCACTAATAAGAGTATTGGTATTATTGCTACTATTACTGGTAATGGTGATACTGATATTCATGACAAAAACAGTTTAATATTCTAAAAATGAAGAAATAAGTAAAACTATACTTCCATTATATTTCTTACACAGCATATTATACAATGCAAAGGAAGTATCCGCAACATTTAGCGATATAAAGAAAAAATCAACATATAAAAAGCATTTTTACAATATTAAACTGTTTTGAAAAAAGAGCTTTAATATATGGTGAATATTTTGAAAAAAATATATCTACACATATATGCACATATATGTATATAAAATATATCATATACACATATATGCATATATATATATATATATATATAATATATATATATATATATATATATATATATATATATACACACACACACACACACACACATATATATATATATATATATATATATATATATATATATATATATATATATATATATATATATATATATATATATATATATATATATATATATATATATATATATATATATATATATATATATATATATATATATTTATATATATGCTTTGCCTTACAAGACAGCCGCGTGGGAAAAGGTAAACGACTAAAAACAGAAAAAAAGATAATTCATTTTCAGAATTTTCTCAATGATCAAAAATAAGCCAATGGCGTATCTATCATCTTTTTTCAGCTGGGGCCGGCGTTATGAAAGATATATTTGGCTGATGGCTGATTGAGAAGCAAAGCAAATTAGTTTTGAGAGCATCAGAAAACTCTTGCATCGAGGGGCTCTCGAGAGTCGAGTGAAATTACAGCCATGATTTTTCCTCTTCTTTGAATCTCGTATAGAGAATTTAAGGTAAACAGATCGAGTAATTACAATGGAATTATCAACTAAACTTTCTTACATGACTCAAAGGGAAAACGAGAAATTATGACGGAAATGTACTATTGAACAAATAAATGGAATGGTAGAATTTGACATTGTCATACGATTAACATTAGAAGCAAAAACAAACAAGTAAAAATTGCGCCAAAGTTTCTTCGGCGCAATCGAGTTTTCCGTACAGCCGCTACAGCGTATAATCAAGGCCACCGAAAAATAGATCTATCTTTCGGTGGTCTCGGTATAATGCAGTACACGGCCTGGTGGTGCCCTATCCTATATCGATGCCAAAAGCACGATTATGGCTAACTTTGACCTTAAATACAATAAAAAACTACTGAGGCTAGAAGGCTGCAATTTGGTATGTTTGATGATTGAAGGGTGGATGATCAAAAAACCAATTTGCAACCCTCTAGCCTCGGTGGTCTTTAAGATCTGAAGGCGGACAGAAAAAGTGCGGACAGACATTCCAAGCCGGTACAATAGTTTTCTTTTACAGAAGACTAAAAGTAAGTGGGTAGTGCCATCATTGCACCTCAAGCGGTGCACTGCACGCATTATTTAATGATGCTTTGCAGTGTCCCTTCAGCCACTAGTTGCAACCCGTTTCATTCCTTTACCTGTACCTTCGTTCATATTCTCTTTCTTCCGTCTTAACTTCCACCCTCTCCTAACAATGTTTTCTTAGTGCAACTGCGAGGTTTTCCTCCTGTTACACCATTCAAACATTTTTACTTTCAATTTCCCTTTCAGCACTGAATGACCTCATAGGACCCAGCGGTTGACCTACTCCTAAATTTTAACTTCCAATTCCAATTCCAAAATCATCAACTATTTACCTTTCCGAAAGATGAGAGAATAAAGGCGACTACCTAATGTCTTTCGTGAAAGCCTTCTCTTGAGAGAGAGAGAGAGAGAGAGAGAGAGAGAGAGAGAGAGAGAGAGAGAGAGAGAGAGAGAGAGATTACAACTCTGTGATATCATGGTTTTACTTTATTAATATTATGTATATTAATTTTTGATAACACCAGCTTTTCCAACAATGTCGTGACCTCAAAGACAGTGACAACCTGACAAGCTCTATTAAGAATTTATCATGAGCCTTCTAGCTGAACAAACCTGTGATTTTATCATATTATTTTATTAGCATTATATCTTAAATATCTGACATCACCAATTTTTCCAACCATGTTATGACATCAGAGACAGTGACAACCTGACAACTATTAAATATGCATTATGAATCTTGTGGCTGAAAGAGAAGAGAAGAGAAGAGAAGAGAAGAGAATAAAATTGAATATAGAACTCAGGCCAAAGACCAAGCGTTGGGAACTATAAGGCCATCCAGCACTGAAACGGAAATTGACAGTAAAAAGGTTTGAAAGGTGTAACACGAGGAAAATCTCTCAGTTAAAGAATGAATTAATTGATAAGTGAGGGTTAAGGAAAGTGAGGTGGAAGAAAGAGAATATGAAATAAGAGGACAGTAAGAAGAATGAAAAGGATTGCAGCTAGGGGCCGAAGGGACGCTGCAAAGAACCTTGAGTAATGACTACAGCGCACCGAGTGAGGTGTACTGACAGCACTGCCCCCCGACGGGGAACAAAGCAATGCTAAATCAACTTGCAGACACATGACTCAGCAAAGGAAAAATTGTGGAGGTGAATAACACAGCACTGACAAGGTCAATACTAAACTACATTAATCTATTCAAATCCATATGCATGGAATTTCATTTGGATCCATAACTAGAATGCAGAGTTCTAAAACAATGTTTGTTTGTTGTCAATATCTGTACTATAAATCACTGGTTTAATTTTAATTTTGGTATAAGTATGCCAGACCTTTCAACACCAACCTGGTGGTGAAAATTTGACTAAATAAATGAAATGAAATATTAATTTATTGCTTAGTTATTTGCCCTATTAAAGAATCATGGAAAAGTTCGTCAACAAAATACTGATGAATACACAAACATACATACATACAGTCTCCTTAAGATTCTCATATGAACAAAGATAATTTTACATGCATGTATTATGTGTGTGTTTGTATATATATGTGTATATATATATATATATATATATATATATATATATATATATATATATATATATATGTGTGTATATATGTGTGTGTGTGTGTGTGTGTGTGTGTGTGTGTGTGTGTGTGTGTGTACTGCAGATGTAGAAATCCTAAACCACTTTACAAATACAAAAATTATTGCATTAATATTCTATAGAGACGACAAAGGGTTGGGGCCAATTATCATTACGATTTTTATACTTATTATTCTTAAGATGATTATACAGTCCACATGCATTAAAAATACAATCGAGCAGTGAAGTTGTTTTGGGTACAAGACAAAAGAGAAGAAAATGAAGCTTACCTAATTTAGTGGCTAATATATCTGAGAGAAAATAATCACTGGGTGATATCTTTCTGTCCACGACAACAGAACTCAATTACGTGGCACAAGAGGGAAAGTATACGGATTATGAAAATAATTACCACATAATTAGGTGTCGAGGAAAAAGGTCTTTTGATATAGATTGCGAAGGGGAATGGAGACATTTCGCAAGAATAAAAAAAAAGAATAAAAAGGTAGGATGATTTGTTAAAATCACTATGACAAAGGAAATGAAAGTGATCAGTGGACAGTATGTGCTTTGTATTATGAAATACAGCGTTAAAAGCAACTTCTTCAGGTGGAAAAAATAAGTATTGCCAATGAAAATCATGACTGCTGTGATTTAAAAAACCCAGGACTAAAGACAATAGAAAACTTTATTCATAACTCAACTCTGGTGTTAATCACGATCAAAATAAACTAGCACAAACTGCGCCGAATTTTCTTCGGCGCAATCGAGTTTTCTGTACTGCACAGCCGCAACAGTGTATAAACAAGGCCACCGAATATAGATCTATCTTTCGGTGGTCTCGGTATAATACTGTATGAACCGCGGCCCATGAAGCTTTAGCCACGGCCCGGTGGTGGCCTATAATATATAGTTGCCAGAAGCAAGATTATGGCTAACTTTAACCTTAAATGAAACAAAAACTACTGAGGCTAGAGGGATGCTTTGTTATGTTTGATGATTGGAGGCTGGATGATCAACATACCAATTTGAAGCCCTCTAGCCTCAGTAGTTTTTAAGATCTGAGAGCGGACAGAAAAAGTGTGGACAGCAAAAAGTGCGGACAGAATAAATTGCGGACAGACACACAAAACCGGCACAACAATTTTCTTTTATAGAAAAATAAAAATTAGAAATCGTAAAAAACCGAAAGTAGACTATTGGGATCATAAAAATGGGGACAGTTAGCCCTTGAAAGCTTGCAACTTTTGTAAATAAATTCTCCGTTAGAAACCATCCTATTCATGTGAGGTCCTGTTACTCTTTGTATGAATGCACAGTACAATTGTGCAATGGATTCAGTTTAATAACCTAGTTATTATCACCATTCAGAAGATTAAGCCTATTCATATGGAACAAACCCACAGGGGCCATTGACTTGAAATTTAAGCTTCCAAAGAATATTACGGTGTTCATTCAAAAGAAGTAGAAGAAGGTAACTCCAGAATTTCCCTTGAAGGTTGAAATACGCCATAAACAATACAACTCATAAATATTCAATACAACTCATAAACATTCACAATTACCATGATATGCATTGCTTTAAAAATCGCAAGCAAATTGAACATAAAGAGAAACAAAATTATTCTAAGCAAATAATATGAATATCAATTCAAGACATGAAAAGTTACAGAATTCATACAGAAACGAAATGACTGCAGGAACATATTTTCATCTGAATGAATTCCTTGCGGTTATCTAAACATGCTTAATATATGATATCGTTCCCGTCACAGCTATGGGTTTCCAGCCCAGATAAGTCCAGACATATCGCTCTGGTTTATACGATTCTGTCAGAGGGTAATCGATGAAGTTTTTAATTTAAAGTGCAAGGGGATATTAGTTTTTTTTCTATTGATAGTTCAGCAATATAGTCATGACTGACATGCAATAATTACTGCACTTGCATTATTAAAAAAACTTTTAAAAATTAACTTTGTTACGTGTTGATGCTGCAAACAAAATTGCAGACCTAGACCATTTACAAGATATGAAAGTTGTTTCTTATCGCAAATATTTCCAATATAACTAAAGGTATAATATATGTATATATATATATATATATAATATATATATATATATATATATATATATATATATATATATATATATATATATATATATATATATATATACATACATACAATATATATGTATAATATATATATACATATATACATATATATATATATATATATATATATATGCGCAGCAATCACGCAATCTTAACACTAACATTCCCGTAGCTCAGAGCAATTATCGAAAAACTTTCCACACGTCCCAGGACGAGTAAAAAAAAAAAAAAAAAAAAAAAAAAAAAAAAAAAAAAAAAAAAAAAAAAAAAACCTTTCCATTGCACCCCGCATGGTTAGGAACAATAAATTCCACTCCTGGTATTTGAAATCGGCAAAGTCGTGACATTTGCAAATAAGACTCCTAAATGTGGCGCATACCAATCACTGATCAAATTTGCTTTTTTGTGATTAATCTGACTGAGGGAATCGAGGTTTATACTGAAGCATAGACTCCAGTGCGAAATTTTCATTTTAGTTAATACCAAAGGCCATTTTCACGCAGGTACTTAGTCAACTTGTATTCCTTCCGCTTAATTTATTTCTTAATCTAAGAACGGCATGGAATATAAAATTTAGGCCAGAGGCTAAGCGCTGGGACCTATGAGGTCATTCAGCGCTGAAAGAGAAAAACTGAGAGAACAAAGGTTTGAAGGTTTGAAAGGTGTAACACGAGGACACCTCGAAGCAGTTGAAGCACTATGAAACAATTGTTAGGAGAGGATTGAGGAAAGTAAGATGGAAGAAAGAGAAAATGAACGGAGGTAGAGTAAAAGGAATGAAAGGGAGTGCCTCTAGGGGCCGGCCAAAGGGATGCTGCAAAGAACCTCGAGTAATGCCTACAGTGCAAGGTGGGTGGTGCACTGACGGCAATACCCCTTTACCGGGTTTTAATCTAAGAGGGTTCTCGATAAACATTGTAGCTATGAGATATACCAATTGTGTACCTCGTTATTACCTTTGTATTCTCTTGCCTTTGCAATAGCAGACATAAATAAATCAATCAATCATGCCTTTGCACACGGATCATGTCGCAGTAATTGGTGACGGAGAGAGCAACCTCGGAGGCACCAATATAAAAACTGGAATTTTTGTCCGGCGGAGAGCGTTGTCGAAATTAAATGGCTGAGAACATTTTTGCAGAAACTTCGAATGGGGATCGAAACCAATCAGAGATTTTATATTTGAATAACATTTCAATCATGATTTTATCGCTGCACTATCAAGAAAAAACGTACAAAAATCCAGTATCCCCTTACACTTTAAATGAAAAGCTTCATCGATCACCCTCTGACGGTGTTGGATGAACCGGAGCAATATGCCTGGAATATTCTTGGCTGGAAACCCGTAGCTGTGACGGGAACGACACTGTATATAAAACATTTTAATACACGCCTATGTTATTGGGAGTCACAGCCACCTTTTGCAGAGGCTGACTCATGGCACAAGCTTGTCTCTGTTCGTTTCAAGATCTAGCTTAAGCTTCATAATTTACAAATGGCCTTGCAGTGGAGTAAAAGTCCATAATTAAGTCTCTCTTTACAGGCATAAAAGTGACTGCAGTATTCAGTCACACCAAAAACCTTTCAGTCACTACACTTCTCTCTGGGCTTTCCCGCACTGCGTTCGTTCCAAGATCTAGCTTAAGCTTCATAATTTACAAATGCCCTTGCAGTGTAATAAAAGTACATAATTAAGTCCCTCTTTACAGGCATAAAAGTGATTGCAGTATTCAGTCATACCAAAAAACCTTTCAGTCGCTACTATTCTCTCTGGGCTTTCCTGCAATGTAGTGACAGCACACATCTGAGCTGCTTTCTTTGTGTATGTGCAGAAGAGGGATTCCAGTATTCAGTCGCCCCAAAACAGTTTTAGTAAAATTACTCTCCTTTCTGGGCAAAAACTAAAACTTTCTAAATAACTATCTTATGACTCTAACTGACCATGGAAGTATTGTTGGTCACAAAGGTTACTTCCCGTAAGGACTATTGCTTAAAATTATGCAGTTCTTCAGCGCATGCTATGCTTATGTGATGATACCTCTCTGTCTTTAATTGCCTGAACGTTATGGAATGGAATGGAATGGAATATGAAATTTAGGCTTGAAGCCAAGCACTGGAATCCGAGGGATTATTCAGCGCTATAATGAATCTGGTTTCAGATGAATACATATGGCAATGAATTTATAAATTAAATAAATAAAATAAAAGAATGATTTTAAAACTATGGTAAAAATTGGCTTTTGGCAAAAACTGATATTCCCCATAAAAAATGATAACGTTGTATTTAGGATATGCATGTAACGTTTACAGTGTAAAAGAGTAAAAAAAATAAAAAAAATGGCCATAAACATGCTTAGCTTACTCGACTATGACTTAAAGAAGTCATTCTACCACGATTGTATGTTTATATTTATGTGAAGAAATGAGATGGGTATATTTTGCCTTACCACTGTAATTGTACCAAAGATATTTTTGTAGGTACTTTTTACTTGCGTACTCTCCTTTTGGTCTATTTCCAGGTAGTCTCTTAGCGCTAATTTGAAGCTTTCATTGAAGATCAAAATATACTTCCTGAGAATCCTGTGAGAATCACGAAGTAAGATTCAGTGGACTTTTGAAGTTACTCCATAAAAATAATAAAACTAAAAAAGATTTATTTTGTATCTCTGCGAACTCCACAATGTTCACTGAGCCTTTCATCTTGTTTTTCTTACAAGGACACAAATAATGATGGAAAGAAGATTTGTAAAATAGTTCTTTTGAATCTTCTGTACGAATGACACGGAGTTAAATATTGCTTCTCTTAAAACATAAGCCTTTATGAAATGTTACAAGGAGTTCAAGGGACAGGAAATTATATATTTATTTATGAAAAAAAATCTCTATATCTATGATGTGAAGACCTCTAACAGGGAATTCGGTGCAATGATTATGGAAATCAGAAATGTATAGAATGAGTTCTAAATGTATGAGCAGAGAGAGAGACAGAAAATTATCAATCTATGAAGGAAGAATATCTCTCTGCCTTTAATACGAAGGTCTCTATGAGGGAATTGGCTACATTAATTATGGAAATCAGGAATGTAAATGAATTTTAAATATGATAAAAACTAAATTTTTTATTAGTCGTCTTGAAGTATTAAGTAACAAGATGCTCGGAGCAGTGAATGCCGTAGTATCTGTAGAAAAAAAATTATCTACAGATTTTAAACTAAATACCCATTATTAGTCTTTGAACCAGTGATTTAAAATTGTCAAAAAGATGGAGAGTATTGAGAATATTATACTTAAATAGCTGACTATGAAGAAATGAAAATTATATAAGGGAAAAAAAAAACAATAAACACTTCTCAAAAACAGGCATCTAACAAGCAAACACAACAAGAAACAAGAAGTAAAAAATGCGCAGAAGTTTCTTCGGCTCAATCTATTTTCTGTACAGCCGCTGCAGCGTATAATCAAGAAAATAGATCTATCTTTCGGTGGTCTCGGTATAATGCTGTATGAGCCGCGGCCCATGAAACTTTAACCATGGCCCCGAGGTGCCCTGTTCTATATCGTTGTCAGACGCATGATTATGGCTAACTTCAACCTTGAATAAAATAAAAACTACTGAGGCTACAAGGCTGCGATCTGGTATGTTTGGTGACTGGAGGGTGGATGATCAACGTACCAATTTGCAGCCCTCTAGCTTCAGTAGTTTTTAAGATCTGAGGGCAGACAGAAAAAAGTGCGGACGGACAGACAAAGCCGGGACAATAGTTTTCTCTACAGAAGACTAAAAGAAAGAGATAACATTCAAAATAAAGAATAACTCAACAAACCGAAGTCAGAGGACGGTCAGTGACACCGTCTCATAAAATCATCTACTCTTTCAGACACCCACGACTGAGAGACTTCAGCGCTCACCCCAAATAATTCAGAGGTCAGAAACTTCAGCGCCAAATCTTTCACTTGATAAGTGACACCTTTTAAAATATGGACTATCTGGACCGGTCATAATCGATGAAGTGGAACTTATACACACACACACAGAGAGAGAGAGAGAGAGAGAGAGAGAGAGAGAGATGGCTTTTGGTACAATGGTGCACAATACAACAGAGTTCATGAGAGAGAGAGAGAGAGAGAGAGAGAGAGAGAGAGAGAGAGAGAGAGAGAGAGAGAGAAATATCAGTGGATGGATTTTGGTAAATGATACTCTATAAAACAGAGAAGTTCATGAGAGAGAGAGAGAGAGAGAGAGAGAGAGAGAGAGAGAGAGGCTTTGGCTTTGGTGCAATAACACACTATAAAAAAGCAAGCAGTTCATGGAAGAGAGAGAGAGAGAGAGAGAGAGAGAGAGAGAGAGAGAGAGAGAGAGAGAGATCAGTGGATGGATTTTTTGGATACTCTATAAAACAAAGCAGTTCATGGAAGAGAGAGAGAGAGAGAGAGAGAGAGAGAGAAAAGAGAGAGAGAGAGAGAGATCAGTGGATAAAAATACTCTATAAGACAAAGCAGTTCAGAGAGAGAGAGAGAGAGAGAGAGAGAGAGAGAGAGAGAGAGAGAGAGTGGATGGATTTTGGTAAAAGGATACTCTATAAAACAAAGCAGTTCATGGAAGAGAGAGAGAGAGAGAGAGAGAGAGAGAGAGAGAGAGAGAGAGAGAGAGAGAGAGAGAGAGATCAGTGGATGGATTTTGGTAAAAGGATACTCTATAAAACAAAGCAGTTCATGGGAGAGAGAGAGAGAGAGAGAGAGAGAGAGAGAGAGAGAGAGAGAGAGAGAGAGAGAGAGAGAACTCGTTAAAACGGAAAAAAGAAAACACAAGCAGCAGCAGTGAACGTCCACTCTCTGCATAAAACTCGCCCAGTCCACGTAAACTATTTCATGTTCACTTTTCGAATTTGCACAAAACGAGGAGGAATATTTCCACGGATGTTGCACAATAAGCTAATAGAATTTAAGCTTTCGTTGTTCATCCAATTTTCCAGTTTTCCCTGTCGGCGCCAGTGACCTAAATGATACTACTACGCATCCTGTTCGCTTATCTGACGGGCTTTTATTATTTAATTCATCTAGAGCGTCACAGGGGCGGCAATCTGACTTTTAAGGGGGCATTTCGAGAATTAATAATTATATACATCACATGGGGCATCTGTGACAGGCGGGGCATGGCCAAATAAAAGGTAGGGAACCAATGAATTCTAGAGGCTTTGGAATCTATCACGGACCCCTCTCTGAAATAATTTATGGATTGTCAAATGGAATGCGATGGAAATTTAGCCACGTTATATATTAATTAATATTTTATATGTAACCATACATCGAATATTATGCAGTATTTTCTCTTATTGAAAAATTATACATACACCTAACAGTATGCAATATTTTCTCTTACTGTTAAATATTGTATCCACCCAATAGTATGCAATATTTTCCCTTACTGAAAATTATTGCATACACCTTAACAGTATGAAATATTTTCTCTTTTTGAAAAATATTCCATACACCTAACAGCATGCAATATTTTCTCTTATTGAAAAATATTGCATACACCTAATGTAACATTTTCTCTTATTGAAAATTAATCAAAAGTAGATACTTGTAGGCAAATATAGATATCACCTTTATTCCTCTCGGCTGGCTGTTCCGAGTCCGCAGTCCACACCAGGCTACTTATTCTCTTTAACAAGATATGGGTCGCCTTTGGTCAAAAGCCCATACCGGCGTAAGACCAATTTAATCTAAATCAAGTAACCTTTAAATAAAAAAAAATATGGGAATAATCGAAGGAAAATAATGAAAAGAGCCTTAAACAAATAAATAAATAAAATAATTAATGTTCTTTGGGATATGTATGGTGCAATGAATGATTTTAAAAAGTGATCACCAATGAATGCCAATGACGTTAGGACGTAATTACCCGGGCCAATTTTGGTGGCACTGGCAACCAGGTCCCAGAGTTGGACATTTAGATTCTTCAATGAGGCCCGAATAATCAATGAATTAAATTACGCACATACTTATATATATGCAATACAAATACATATCTGACTATTTGTCTATCCATCTATAATTTTATATATATACATACATACATACATACATACATACATATATATATATATATATATATATATATATATATATATATATATATATACATATCAATATTCCCGAATATTAAATTCTTTCGAAACGCGGAAAGCATAATACAATTTGATTGGAATAAACTCCATAACCTTGGAAATCAGAGGGCATATCACCACATGACTAAACACAGCACTGAACTTCTCGGTACCTCCTTAAGAATAACAAAACAATTCGAGTCTGAAAATCTCGGAATTTTAAAGACTGATATATTTCACCTACATTCAGAATCTCATTCCACGTTTCCAATATTAGAATTTCTAATTGAACAAACGTTCGTATATTTTCCGGCCGCTGGCTGGTCGCCCTGAGGAGAGCAGAAAATCGAGAGGCATTGGAACTCGAATGAAAAAAAATGTTGGCCAGACCAGTAGTTACGGTTCCAATTAAGCATAAGAGAATCCAGTAGAGCTATAAACTCCAGTAATTGGGTTTTAAGCTTCCATGTATTGGACGAGAATTTTGCAGACCAACGCGTGTCCGAATTCGTTATTTATTTATCTTTACATTTGCAATGATTAGTTTTATTTTTATTTAAACATTGTAATAGATTGTCGATTATGGGACCTTTACATGTGAATACAGAGGAAATGATGCCATTGCTGTGAAATATGTCACTGGACTGAATGACATTTTTTACATAATAAAAGTGAATGAGGCATTTCGACATGATATCACTTACGTCAATAGACGTTACAGCTGTAATGACATTGTATTTGGGATTATTGCATATTACTCTGCTCTGCTGAAATTGAAGCAATGTTAGCCTTTGTTACTTTAGGAATTTTTATTGCAAACTGATACACGTTGAATCGCTTGCAGACTATTCTGCCCTAAAATGGAAAACTGCAGTATCTGCAAAATTTTCGAAACTGAGACATGCCACCTATTGGGCTCGTGAAACACTAATATGCAAGTTACTGGAGATTCAGAATGATTCTTCAATGGTTGATTTAGGGGGGATCCCATTTGCAGTATCTGCAGAATCGGTAGTAAGGTAAAGGAAAACTGCAGTATCTACCATTTTTCTCAGTTTTGTATTTTTGCAGATGCTGCAGTCTTCCATTTTCAGGCAGCGCTGTATTCTGTTATAATGTTAAAATAAAACTTCATCATCAACTTTCAATACTTAGGTAAGCTATGCGGACATACCCAGAAAAGCAAAATATCTACTCAGTTCAGTGAGACTATAAATAAATAATGAATACTTGTGAAGTATTATCCACAATACCCACGATTTAGCTGTTTACAAATGCCCCGAGAATGTTGATGCTTGGTTCCTGATGTATGTTACTTCGGTTTTCGTTTATTGGTGGCAAAAGGCGTCGCATATCTTTGGGTAATAGTTTCAGACATTGATTTTCAAAAGGGAACTTCAAAGGGGAGGGATGTCTGATTTTATTGAGCAAAACGACAGTTCTGATGTTATATTTTGGGTAATTTATCCGAAGTGTGTTAACTTTCTCTCTCTCTCTCCATAGGTATGTATGTATATATATAATCTATATATACATACATTACGTATATTTATACATATGCATACATACATACATACATACATAAATATACATACACACATATACATATATATAATATATATATATATATATATATATATATATATATATATATATATATATATATATATATATATATATGTTACAGTCAAACTGTGAAATCAGTCATTTCGTGAAATGACTGAAATTTCAGGCATATAGCGAAATGCACTTAGGACATTTGATCCCCAGGAGCTAGTACTAAACACGGCGAAATACATTTGACTCCCCCAGGGACTAGTACTAAACCCGGCGAAACAGTGTAGGTGACTCACTGTTTCGCCGTGTTTAGTACTAGCTCCTGGGGGATCAAATGTCCCCTAAGTGCATTTCGCTATCTGCCTGAAATTTCAGTCATTTCACGAAATGACTGACTTCACAGTTTGACTGTAATATATATATATATATATATATATATATATATATATATATATATATATATATATATATATATATATATATATATATAGAGAGAGAGAGAGAGAGAGAGAGAGAGAGAGAGAGAGAGAGAGAGAGAGAGAGAGAAAAGCAACCTCAGAAAAATATGCCACAATATACCAAAAAACTAGTTGTGCTCCATAAAATCAGAGAACCGTTCTCTATGAAAATTTTGAAAATCAATATCTAAAACTTATTACCCAAAGATATGCGACGCCTCTTACCACCAATGAACGGACACTTACGTATCATACATCAGGCACGAGGCATCTACATTCTTGGGGCACTTGTAAACAGCTAAATCGTGGCATAATTCTTCGCAAGTATTCATTATTATTTATGGTCTCCCTGAATTGAGTAGACATTTTATTTTTGTTGGAATGTCCACTTAACTTGCGCAAGCATTGAAAGTTGATTATAAAATCTTATTGTAATGTTATAACAGAATAAAAAACAAAGATTCTATATTGTAGACGGCAACTAAATATTTTGTAGATATTTTACGTAAACAGCCATACCATATTATTCCTAACCTAACTTTAACATTGCACTTTACGCTTATTAACATTCAGCTTAAGAGATATATTGAAAAGGTATCACATTACTATTCAGCTTAAGAGATATATTAAAAAGATATCACATCTGAAATGGGGGCATAAAGAAACAAGTAAAAAATGCGCCGAAGTTTCGTCGGCGCAATCGAGTTTTCTGTACAGCCTCTATAGCGTATAATCAAGGATATCGAAAATGGATCTATCTTCTGGAGGTCTCGGTATAATGCTGTATGAACCGCGGCCCATGAAACTTTAACCACGGCCCGGTGGTGGCATTTCCTATATCGTTGCCAGAAGCACGATTATGACTAACTTTAACCTTGAATAAAATAAAAACTACTGAGGCTAGAGGGCTGCAATTTGGTACGTTTGCTGATTGGAGGGTGGACGATCAACATACCAATTTGCAGCCCTCTAGCCTCAGTAGTTTTTAAGATCTGAGGCCGGACAGAAAAAGCGCGGACAGACAAAACCGGCAAAATAGTTTTCTTTTACAGAAAACTAAAAAAATAATCATAATTTGTTAATGATAGTTATAGAGGTTTTCTAAGCAAAACTGTTTCTGTACCTAAAATGAAATGTGACGCATTTCATAAAACTCGGTCCCTTTCAGAATATAATAGTCAACAAGTGATTCAGTGCATTGTAGTCTGTAGTAAAAATTCCTAAAGTAACAAGGGCTAACACTGCTTCAATTTCAGCAGAGCAGAGTAATAAGCAATAATCCCAAATACAATGTCATTACAGCTGTAACGTCTATTGACCTAAGTGGTATCATGTCCAAAATACCTCATTCTCTTTTATTATGGAGAATGTCATTCAGTCCAGTGACATATTTCACGGCAATGGCGTAATTTCCTGTGTATTCACGTGTAAAGGTCCCACAATCGACAATCTATTACAATGTTTAAATAAAAATCAACTAATCATTGCAAATGTAAAGATAAATAAATAACGAATAAGGACAAGCGTTGGTCAGCAAAATTCTCGTCCAATACATGGAAGCTTAAAACCCAATTACTGGAGTTTATAGCTCTACTGGATTCTCTTATGCTTAATTGGAACCGTAACTACTGGTCTGGCCAACAATTTTTTTCATTCGAGTTCCAATGCCTCTCGATTTTCTGCTCTCCTCAGGGCGACCAGCCAGCGGCCGGAAAATATACGAGCGTTTGTTCAATTAGGAAATTCTAATATTGGAAACGTGGAATGAGATTCTGAATGTAGGTGAAACATTTCAATCTTTAAATTTCTATGGTTTTCTGGTTCAGCTTGTTCTGATGTTTTTTAATGGGGTGCTGAAGAGTTTATTGCTTTGGAATGGAATACAAAATTTAGGCCAGAGGCCAAGCGCTGAGACCTATGAGGTCATTGAGTAAAAGGGTTTTACAGGTGTAAGAGGAGGAAAACCTCGCAGTTGCACTATGAAACAACTGTTAGGAGAGAGTTCAGGAAAGTAAGATGGAAGAAAGAGGATATGAACGAAGGTACAGTAAAAGGAATGAAAGGGGTTGCAACTAAGTGCCAAGGGGGCGCTGCAAAGAACCGTAAATAATGCCTACAATGCACCGCGTGAGATGCCCTGACGGTAATTCCCTCCTACAGGGTACTGTGTTCAGGTCTGCATCACAAGCATTTACTGCAATTCGCCTTCAATGATGAGAAACTCGACTCTTCAAATCCACTGTTTTTAAAAAAAAAAAAAAAAATATATATATATATATATATATATATATATATATATATATATATATATATATATATATATGTATATATATATATACATACATATATAATATATATATACATATATATATATATATATATATATATATATATATATATACATATATATATATATATATATATATATATATATATATATATATATATATATATATATATATATATATATGAATATTGAGTTTCAGAGCTCCATACCGTAAGTGTGTCAACTCGTATTATCGTATTAAGACAAGCATTAGAACAGTCTGTACATTTCATCCCTGCTTCATGCAACAGAGTACACCTTTATTTATTTACTCTTTTTTTCTGAGTTAGTACTTTAAAGGTGAGAATATTTCCTACCAGCTTTGAGCCAAATTTGTCATTTTTATGACGCAGTGGCATTTTTTCCAAGAGACACCATTCTAAAATGATTCAGTTCCAGATATCGCTTTGCGGGCAAATGCTGAACGAGACAACCGAATCATTTTGCCAGATCTGGAAAAACCAGAAAAAGGCAGAGACACGCGCGCTATTAAAAATATGAATCCATTTAACCATAATTATAATCAATGGGGAGCCGCCTCCGTCGTTAACGAGTGTGTACTCCGGTGTAGCCGTGTTCTTTATTTCATTTTGTTTCACTTGGGAGGGTGACTAAAATAAATTTTTTTATATAAAAATTCATAGGAAATTCAATGGGAGAGTGGTTAAATATTTCTTTTCTATATCAAAATTCGTATTAAATTCAGTAATGAAGACGAGTAAATAATGCAAGTATGATTTAAAGGCCCGACGGCGTCCGGATTTGCCGAACAGCAGCACCAGTATGCGGTAAATGTACCTCGCTGTTCAGCCTATCAGTTCCAGAGGTCCTTTATTCCTCACACCGTTGGACTGTGGAACAAGTCTCCCTGAGGATGTTATGCTATTGGAACCTCAAAAGTTCAAGCGAAGATGCAATGCATTACTACCCTAGAGCAATTCTTATATTTTAATCATTTATTTACATTTT
>NC_089760.1:44832500-44835000 GCF_040412425.1 Macrobrachium rosenbergii | reverse complement strand
TGTCATTTCCTTTGACAGCCATTCAGAAACTGTCTCATATTTTAGTATGGGATCGAATGAGGCTCTTTTGAATGTAGACGTTTCAGTCCTTATCATTCAAATGTTATTCGCGATGAATTAAATCGCCAAAGCCTGTGTGTGTAACCCAATGGATACGGCTAGAAAATAGCATTTTGCTACAAAACAGTCGATTATGCTAACGAATATTAATTATTAAAAATCTTCCCTCGCATTTTGCTAAAACAGTCGATTATGCTAACGATTATTATTAATGATTAAAAATCTTCCCTCGCATAAAAAAAATACTAATTACATACTGACACTCTTTCATTACAACTACGGAGCCTGATGAATTTGGGATACAAGCAAACTCGGCTCAAATTTGAAACATGCTTTTGTTTTAAGGAATTCCAATAACTGAACAGATTCTTTTATTTCAAACAAGGCTTCACAGTCTTAAGATAATATACGAATAATATTCAACGGTCCTCCAATTCAGGAACAAATTGCATATATGTCTGATGTTCATACAATTATACGTTTCTTTCCTTTTTTTTTAAAGGAACATAACACATAAAGAATGCACTAATATTTTTTTTCAGGGAATATATCCTGCACTTCTGCATTTGCTAATGGAGTGTAACAGCATATATGCCTCAATTTATTGCCTAAAATGGTTACTTTTGCTGGTAAGGTCTATATAGAATTACAGGTCACAACTTACCCTTTAAAATGAAAACAAATATAATTTAAAGACATCTATGAACATCATTTACTACTTTTTTTAGAAAGGTATTTACGGCTACAGGAAATTACGGAACAAATCAGAAAACAATACCAACTGAACTTTACTATTTTATAACTCTTAATCTGTTCAGAACCCTTCCTTTGTACCAACTGCCGTACAGGATTGAAGCACACACACGCATATATATATATATATATGCTTGTGTATATCGCCAGCCAAATGCACCAACATGTGGGGTTATGAGATCATCAGTAGCACATCTAAATCTGTATCATTCCTGTATAACAGACAGCACTGTCAACTGCCATTTCATTCGACAGAACTTGAAAGTACTCACTCCATCGAGACAGAAAACTATTCACTTTAGCCATCAATCTCATTAGAAGCATTTAACTTCATTCCATTAATAGTCATACTTCATAATCTGTATGTAGTATGTCTGCGCATGCGCAATAGACTAAAGAGTATAATACGTTTGTGAAGTGTCTATGCATGTGTCTTTTAGCGCATGAATGCGCGCGCGCAAAAGCAACACTGACAAATAGAGAATCAGATATTTGCCATCGTTTTCAGAATATGCTAATCTGTTATGTGGATGAAATGATACACAAAGGCAAAAAATTAAATGTAATCCATTAGAGCAGCTTAAAAGAAAAAAAAATAATAGAAAAAGTAATGTGATACCGAGGCATTCATTAATTAGACTACGCAAAGCATAAAAAAAATTAGCAAGGGATTTATAATGAGGAAAGTTTTCACGATGAAGGCAGTCATCGGCTAAGTGATAAAAGACTGTAGTTCATATCAGAGAGAGAGAGAGAGAGAGAGAGAGAGAGAGAGAGAGAGAGAGAGAGAGAGAGAGAGAGAGAGAATTTAAGACTGATGTTCATATGTGTTTGTGTTTGAGACTGTGCCAACAGATTTGCTCTTCTTTTAACATAGACATTTTTTATGTGTATTACAAAATAAAAGTTTGGTGAGAGAGAGAGAGAGAGAGAGAGAGAGAGAGAGAGAGAGAGAGAGAGAGAGAGAGAGAGAGAGAGAGAGAGAAGGGCATTAAAGACTTAATATCAGAGAGAAAGTATGGCATTAAATTAAATACTTAATAGAGAGAGAGAGAGAGAGAGAATTTAAGATTGATGTTCATATGTGTTTGTGTGTGAGACTGTCCCAACAGATGAGAAGGGCATTAAAGACTTAATATCAGAGAGAAAGTATGGCATTAAATTAAATACTTAATAAGAGAGAGAGAGAGAGAGAGAGAGAGAGAGAGAGAGAGAGAGAGAGAGAGAGAGAGAGAGAGGATTCGAAAGTCTACTGTCCGTGTTAGAGTTCCTTACCTATAGTTCACCAGAAAAGAAAAAAATGGGATTCATCAGTAAAATTAAAACGCAGCCATTAGCTATTCTTATGAAATCATTTAATACAGCAGCAAAAAAATTCGTGTAACATTCCTCACTTCAAACTGTCTGAGCTCAATTATAAAAACAATCACAGAACTAGATTTCACCAAAGCCACATCTGACATTTTTCTAAAATTCTACCATGATTTGCACCGTGGAATGTTTCCTGAGGGCTGGATGCAAATTCCTGAGATGTATGCTAGTATACAATCAGCCCTGGCTTTTTTGCCATGCCCCTAGGTTAGGTTAGGTTAGATTAGATTAACAACCCAATGGTAATTTGTGTGTGGGAACCATAACGAGATTATTTCCAAGAAAATTCCACGGTTAGTTTTAAAGATATGGCGTC
>NC_089760.1:44795000-44825000 GCF_040412425.1 Macrobrachium rosenbergii | reverse complement strand
ATATAATTTAGGCCAAAGGCCATGCACTGGGATCTATGAGGTCATTCAGTGCGCCATTCAGCTTTTTCTTCTTTCCCCAAGCATCAAGACTTCCGACGGGAAATAATTACCAGAATGACGATTCTCTGTTGCTCATTCTTTCGGTAAAGAAGCAGCTCTTGGGAACCAACGAACCAATATAATGCATTACGGGTCTGACGATGAGTCAATATTTCGGCCAATCATCTAATGGAAGGAATATTTTTTTTTACAGGCAAGCCGAGTTGTGTGGAGAACCCTTGAGAATTTTCTGGAGAGATGGTCAATAATTTATATTCCGGAATAAGGGGATATTCCGGAGTGGTTCGTTCAATATTGTGGGTAAATAAGCGTTCAAATATTCATGTATGCATATACAGAAAGACCTATTCCTAGGAGGGATATAAGAATCATGCATTACCGAGTGATATAGTATATATATCCATACATAAATATATGGAGTAATATTATAAATATAAATGTTTTCCGTGACCGTATGTTTACAGTGTACATAAAACGCAAAAAATTAAGTTACGAAAACCGTTTATACTCACAAATATCATCTTAAATCAAATGATATGAGAGAGAGAGAGAGAGAGAGAGAGAGAGAGAGAGAGAGAGAGAGAGAGAGAGAGAGAGCAACAAATGTAGTGTTGGAATATCCACTTACCAGGTAATTCCAGAGAGAGAGAGAGAGAGAGAGAGAGAGAGAGAGAGAGAGAGAGAGAGAGAGAGAGACCTTACCTTACAGACCTTACAGTACGTTCGGGGAGAGAGGTCCCCTTACAGACCTTACAGTACGTTCGGATTGCCCCAGGTCCCTCAGTGTGAGGCACCTCTGATGTCTACCAGCGAATAACTAATGCATCTTCCGGCATATTTTGCATCTTCCATTCTTGGATGGTCTGGGATGCATCTTAGATATTTGTCGAGCTTATTCTTAAACACATCTACGCTCACACCTGTTATGTTCCTCAGATGAGATGGTAGCGCACTGAATAGACGCTGCATTATTGATGCTGGTGCATGGTGGATTAATGTCCTGTGTGCTTTCCTTAGTTTTCCTGGTATAGTTTTGGGCACTATTAATCTACCTCTGCTTGCTCTTTCTGATTTTTACCTCCATGATGTTTTCGGTAATTCCTTCTGTGTTTCCATGCTTGGATTAACATGTAGCGTTCTCTTCTCCTTTGAAGACTATATAAATTTAAGAATTGTAGTCTTTCCCAATAGTCAAGGTCCTTAACTTCTTCTATTCTAGCTGTAAATGACCTTTGTACACTCTCTATTTGTGCAATATCCTTTTGGTAGTGTGGGTACCATATTATATTGCAATATTCAAGTGGACTATGTACGTACATTTTATAAAGCATAATCATGTGCTCGGCTTTTCTTGTTTTGAAGTGCCGGAACAACATTCCCATTTTTTCTTTGGATTTTGCCAGTAGTATTGCTATTTGATCATTGCATAACATATTCCTGTTCAACATCACACCAAGGTCTTTAACTGCTTCCTTATTTGTGATTGTCTCATTATTAGGTCCTTTATATGCATATAGCATTCCTTCTTTATCACCATAGTTTACTGATTCAAATTTATCAGAGTTAAATACCATCCTATTTATCTCTGCCCATTTATATATTTTGTTTAGGTCTCTTTGTAACGAGTTCCTATCTTCATCACATGCAATTTCTCTACTTATTCTTGTGTCATCTGCAAAACTTCTTACTACCGAGTCCTTAACATTACTCTCTATGTCTGGAATCATAATCACAAACAGCAATGCAGCTAACACCGTACCTTGTGGCACACCGGATATTACCGTAGCTTCATCCAATTTCTCATCGTTTGCAATCACTATCTGTTTTCTGTTTTGCAAAAATTCTTTTATCCATCTTCCTACTTTGTCCACAATGTTATGTTTTCTAATTTTTTTCGCTAATATATTATGGTCTACCTTGTCAAAAGCTTTTGCAAAGTCTAGGTAAACTACATCTGTATCTTTTTCATTTATCATATTTTTATATATGCTTTCATGGTGGACTAACAGTTGGGTTTGTGTACTTTTTCCGGTACAAAACCATGTTGTCCTATATTGAACAATCTATTTCTCATTAAATGTTTCATTATATTTTTTTTCATTACCCTTTCATAAACTTTCATAATATGAGATGTCAGACTCACAGGCCTATAATTACTTGCCTCTAGTCTTGAACCACTTTTGAAAGTAGGAGTAATATATGCTAATTTATGCTCATCATAAATCTTGCCTGTATCTATACTTTGTCTCAATAATATTGCTAGCAGCTTTGCGATTGAATGAACCACTTTCTTTAACAATATGGCAGGTACGCTGTCTGGTCCTGCTGCTGATCCATTTTTAATTTCATTATTAGCCTGCACAATATCGGCTTCCATAATATCTATGTCCGATAAATATTCAATATTTTCATCTCTTATTTCTGTATCATTATCTTCATTATCAATTCTAGGTGTAAATTCACTCTTATATCTTTCTGCTAATATGTTACATATTTCCTTTTTTTCATTTGTTAATCGCCCTTCAATTCTTAGAGGGCCTATTTCTACTCTTATTTTATTCATCTTTTTTGCTTATGAATAAAAAATGTTAGGGTTTTGCTTGATATTTTGTAGGGTCTTTTCTTCTAGGTCCCATTTTTCATTTTCTTTTGACTGTATAATCTTTTGTTCTGCATTTTCTATCTTACTTTTTAGCTCCATCACTTTCCATGCATTCTTTTCTTTTGCAAGACCTTTTTTCCACTTTCTGATTTTCTGGAACAAGATCCTTCTGTATCTTGGTATTTGCGACTGATGTTTACTTTTTTTCTTCGGTATATATTTTTCCACTATTTCCTCTAATATTTTATATAATATATCAGTATTTACCTGTATATTATCACTTACAAATATGTTTTCCCATTCTTTGTTTAATTCTTCATTTATTTTTGACCAATTTATATTCTTACTATAGAAATTGTATTTTCCATATCCTTCCCATTTTTTCATCTCTTGCTTTTCTCTGTTTTCATGTGCTTTGGAACGGACTGTTAGTTCTATGACATTATGGTCCGAAATACTCGTATTATACACTATTATTTCTTTAACAAAGTTCACCTCGTTCACAAATACTAGGTCTAAAATATTATCCTTTCTTGTTGGCAGATGATTTATTTACTGAATGTTATGTTCTAGTAGCATATCTAAAAGCTTTTCAAATTGCCTCTTATCTTCTGCGCTACTATTGCTCTCTTTTCTATATGTATAAATACAACAACAGTCTCCTATTTGTTCTTTCCATTCTACGAAAGGACAGTTAAAGTCTCCGGATAGGAGTATAGTCCAGTCCTTGCGATTTCTACATATATCATCCAATTTGTCAATTATTATGTCAAACTCTTTAGTATTAGGGGGTCTGTATATTACAATGTTCACTAATTTTTCAGATTAAAATTCTACTGCTATTAATTCACATTCTGTGTTGCTATATTTCTCACAGATTTTTCTTTGATTGGCGTCTCTCCCATATATCACAGTTCCCCCTTGATTTCTATTTTTTCTATTTGATCTATAAGTTTGGAAACCCTTTATCTGGTCATCATTACCAGTCTCTTGGGAATGCCAGGTTTCACTTATATTCATTATTTCTATTTTTTCATTTTGGGTTAGTTCTTCTAAGAACTCTATCTTTCTTTTTGAGTTACTCGAAACTAAACCCTGTGCATTCATCACTATGATGGTTTGTGTATTATCTCCATTATCTAGTATGGGTAATAATAAGGATTTTCCCATGTCTCTTTCCTGTTCTGATATGTTGATCTTTTCTTCATTTCCAGAAATTTGTACATTACAAAATCCAACTTTTCCATTATATTTGATCTTCCATCTTCATATTTATTCATTTTGTGCATATACCTGCATTTATCTCCATATCTGCACCATCCCCTAGCATCATAGATACACTGCTTGTTCCTTGTACTATATCTAGGTGCTGATGCCTCATATTGTGGTGCTGACATTTCGTAATGTGTTGTTGGCTTGCTTTTTGCCTTCATCACATGAGCTTTGTTCCTTTCTTTATGTTTCATTTTTACCTTGATTTTTTATATGTATTTGATTTTGATTTTTATTTTTCATGGCTACAGGATGCATGTACCTACATTTTTTATTAAACCTACATCCATTTCCTTCTCTCCAGTTTTTACATATTTTTGGATGTAGATCGCTGCATTCCTCCTCATAGCCATCTAGATATGCACATTTGCTGTAGGTCTCATAATTGTGACATATCTTGGGATGCCTGTAATAACATCTTTCACCAAACCTGCAATTCCCTCTTTTCAAAAGGGGCATACTGTGTCTTTCTTTTCTTTTTTTTTTTTTTTTGCTCTTTCCCATCAGTATGAAGATCCGGGTACAACCTCTTTGGGATTTTATTTTGATTTATCATGTCATAATTTATTTCTTCATATGTATGTCGCTGTATTGCCTCATATGTAGAATCTATGAGTTTCTCTGCATCCATACTCTTATCCTGTTCTTTGTTTTCATTATTCTTTTCTATCTCTTCAGTCTTATTTTCTTCTTTTCTATTTTCCTCTTCTTTATCCTCCACAATCTGTACATTAAGTCTTGATTTAATAACCTTGTCTATCCATACTAGACATGTTGAGCAAAATATTCTTGTGTCCTTATTTTTATTTTGCTGTACTTCTGCACATGAAGGATGAGTAGGTACATGGCAAGCATAGCATTTCCTAATCAGGTTTTGTGGATTTACAATGCTATACCACACACTACATAGTTTACATGCTTTAAGCATTCGTTTGCCTATTGTATCAATCAATATATTCACTAAATTCGCCATACTAATTTTCTTTGTTGGAATGTGTTGATTTTTATAGATTTTCTTTATAAGTCTTTTGATAACTTGAACTTTCATTGGTATCCCTTCAATTATTTTCATTATATTTTCTACAGATTTGCTCCAGTTTGAAGGATCATATCCTTTCAATATGTCTGTGAATGCTTTCGCATCTTTTTGGTCGGAGTTGCTGTTTATCTCCACGATAAGCAAGCCAAGTTCCCTGCCTGCCAAGTCATCATATTGTATATCACTTAGGCACGCAAGATTTCTCCAGCGCTTGCCACTGTTGGTAGACGCTTCCATGATGTTCAGTTTTTAATCATTCACTCGAAAAAACAACTTAGTCGACGCTTTATCGTGCTATTCTGATATTAATCTAATCACCGACAGTTCACAAACACTTCTAGCTATATTTCATTCGCTAATTATATGTTAGACATGTGATATCGGGTAGATTATTCAGACCAAGAACGAATACGTCTCACCGAGAGAATGTCACATCACTGAGAGAGAGAGAGAGAGAGAGAGAGATCCAATGTAGCGTAGAATAGGGAATACTTACCAGGTAATTCCAGAGAGAGAGAGAGAGAGAGAGAGAGAGAGAGAGAGAGAGAGAGAGAGAGAGAGAGAGCATCCAATTTAGTGATGGAGTACCCACTTACTAGGTAATTCCAGAGAGAGAGAGAGAGAGAGAGAGAGAGAGAGAGAGAGAGAGAGAGAGAGAGAGAGAGAGAGAGAGAGAGAGAGAGAGAGAGAGGAAACGTTAGTGATATACTATCCTTGGCTTAAGATTTGAACGTTCTAATACTTCGTCATACAAACGATATTGTTTAGAAAATGATTCTCAAAGGTAATATTAGTTTTACTACAAATTTTCTCTTTCATTAAGAGATGAATTAACTCACTTCTTTATGCACAAATATGGATTCATAAGTCAAAACTAAGGCAATAAATTAAAAAAAACTGTCAAGGAAACGATTATTGAATAATGTGGCCTCTATTAGTAGCGGTTTGTGACTTATGGACAGTTGAAAGAAATGAATGAGTTTAGTTTCGATGATAAATCTTAATTGTCGGAAGAGATATATAGGCATTGTTTAAGAGAGAGAGAGAGAGAGAGAGAGAGAGAGAGAGAGAGAGAGAGAGAGAGAGAGAGGACGCATTCATTATGAGAGATAGGCATTCTTTGTGTGTGTGAGAGAGAGAGAGAGAGAGAGAGAGAGAGAGAGAGAGAGAGAGAGAGAGAGAGAGAGAGAGAGAGGCATGCCATGAAATACAAATTACTCTCACTCATTCCGAATTAGAATTTACAAACATATGACTGAAGATGCTTCTTTTTCCTAAATATTTATTCATCTAAAAAAATCCAGTGATATTTTTCTCACCTTTTAAATTTATATTATTTTTCTGCTAAAGACTTAAAAGCTTCCAGTCTAATACATCTGTGGCCTTTTACCTTTTGCAACAATGGCCAAGCTTAAATCATCATTTCTATAAATAAAAATACTTACTTATACTTAGTAATTATTGTGGAAATAAACCAATTGGCAGATAGTGGCTTATTCATTGTTTATTCTCTTCGAGAATGATTAAGCCAGACTTCTTACAATTTAGGTTATTATTCTTTATTACTGTTCTCGAGTTTCGTAATGTACAGTAGTTTTGAAAGCAAAGTTAATTATTATTATTTTTTTTTGGTCTATCACAGTCATCCTACTCGACTGGGTTTTTTTTTCATAGTGTGGGATTCCGGGTTGCATCCTGCCTCCTTAGGAGTCCATCACATTTCTCACCATGTGCTCTGTTTCTAGTAGCACACTCTTCTGCATGAGTCCTGGAGCTACTTCGGCATCTAGTTTTTCCAGATTCCTTTTCAGGGACCTTGGGATCGTGCCTAGTGTTCCTATGATTGTGGGAACAGTTTCCACAGGCATATCCCATATCCTTCTTATTTCGATTTTCAGGTCTTGATACTTATCGATTATTATTATTATTATTATTATTATTATTATTATTATTATTATTATTATTCAAAGAAATTTTTGGCAGGGTGATTACTTCTAAGTGTCAACTTAAGAAGATCTTGATAAGAAAAGATCTGTTACATTAGAACCCCAAATTCTTGTCACCATTCTTAAGCGTAATCTTGAAGACCTTTATAAAAAAAGATCTGTTAACAATAGAGCCGCAAATTCTTGTTATTATCCTTAAATGTTACTAAGAGCAACAAGAGAATTTTTTAAGAAGAGATATGTTACATTGGAACCCCAAATTCTTGTTGTTACTCTTATGTGTCACCTTGTATAAGAAATTACAAGAAAATTTCTGTTGACAACAAGAAACAAGTAAAAAATGCGCCGAATTTCCTTCGGCGCAATCGAATTTTTCGTACAGCCGGTAAAGTGTGTAATCAAGGCCACCGAAAATAGATGTGTCTTTCGGTGGTCTCGGTATAACGCGGTATGAGCCGCGGCCCATGGAATTTTAGCGACGGCCAGGTGGTGGCCTGTCCTTTATCGTTGCCTGAAGCAGGATTATGGCTAATTTCAACCTTAAATAAAATAAAAACTACAGGGGCGAGAGGGCTGCAATTTGGTATGTTTGATGATTGGAGGGTGGATGATCAACATACCAATTTGCAGCCCTCTAGTCTTAGTAGTTTTCAAGATCTGAGGGCGGATAGAAAAAGTGCGGACAGAAAAAAGTGCGGGCGAACGGACGGACACAGCCGGCACAATTGTTTTGTTTAACAGAAAACAAAAATGACTTGATTTTCACGTAAGCAAGATAATTTCGTCCAAAATCCCATACCCGGTCACCTTTCAATAAAATGGCCCAAATACGTATGACTTGGAACTCGCCCAATACTTTTAAAGACATACTTAGAAATACGTCGTAGATAACACCTCCCCCTGAAAGCGGACCTTACATCACAGAACTAATGCCGTAATATATATGCAATTACAGCTGTTCCTCATTCTCGTACGGGTATATCAAAGGGGAATTACGTCATTACACCAGAGAGGGAAGAGGTTTCGATCACGGAATCAATATCCTTTATGGCAGAGATGGAAACGAATTCAAGAAAGATATTCAGAGATATGGCCGACTTTTCGTAATACTGATGTGACCTCAATTTTGGTGTTTTGTCTGAAACTCGGAACTTGAAAGTGAATGCTGTTTTCTAATTTGATAAATACATGTGATCCATAAGAAAGCAGATTATATCTACAGTTTAATGATGAATATGAGCTACTTTCGACTGCAAATAATATTTTAGGAAGAAAAAGGTATTGAACAAATACCTGTATATGGAAATACGAATATATATATTTATACATACATACATATATATATATATATATATATATATAAATAAACACTAAACACATATATATATATATATATATATACATATATATACATATATATTTTATATAAACATAAACACACACACATACATACATATATATTTTATATAAATTAGTATTTTTCTTCATTTGTTTAACCGTTTTTCTCTCAAAAACGTTCTTTACAATCGAAAGTGCCTCATATTTATTTCTAAACTGTATAATTCGCCTTCTTTAGGGTCAAATATAGCTGAAGAATTTAAAAACAGCATTCACTTTCTAGTTCCGAGTTTCAGACCAAATACCAAAATGAAGGCCACATCAACATCTCGAAAAGTCGGTCATATCACTGAATACCCTTCTTGAATTCCCTTCTGCCTCTGCCATAGAGGATATTGATGCCTCGTGATCGGAGCTTCCTCCCTGCGCTTAAATGGCGTAATTCCCCTTTGATATACCCGTACGAGAATGAGGAACAGCAGCGGTAATTGCATATATATTACGGCATTAGATCTGTGATTGAAGCTCCCTTTCAGTAAGCGGAGCGGTCCTCTTCAAAAAGGGGAGCCTCTCGCGTTATGCTCTATTCCTGGATCTTTACGGCTTCAGGGGGAGGTGTGATCTACGACGCGTTTTTAAGTATGTGTCGTTAAAAGGATTGGGCGACTCCCGAGTTATTAAGGTTTTGGGATGTTTTTGTTAAAGGGTGTGCAAGTCTGGAGTCTCTGGGGCGACGTTTGGCTGGTTGATTGAGAATCAAGGCGTTTCTGTTGGTGTAATAAGAACTTTTCTTGTAGATCTCTCTCTCTCTCTCTCTCTATATATATATATATATATATATATATATATATATATATATATATATATATATATATATATATATATATATATATATATATATATGACAGAAAACACACACTCACGTGTGGAACAGAAATAAATTTCTGACTCACATCACGATCGAACCCAGGAATTTCAATTATATAAATAAATAATATATATATATATATATATATATATATATATATATATATATATATATATATATATATATATATATATATATATATATATATATATATATATATATATATATATATATATATATGTTACAGTCAACATGCGTAATCAGTCATTACGTGTAATGACTGAAATTTCAGTCACCACGCGTAATGCACTTAGGGGACATTTGATTCCCCCAGGAGCTAGTACTAAACACGGCGAAACAGTGAGTCACCTACACTGTTTCGCCGGGTTTAGTACTGGTCCCTGGGGTCAAATGTATTTCGCCGTGTTTAGTACTAGCTCCTGAGGGGATCAAATGTCCTAAGTGCATTACGCGTGATGACTGAAATTTCAGTCATTACGCGTAATGACTGATTACGCGTGTTGACTGTAACACACACACACACACATATATATATATATATATATATATATATATATATATATATATATATATATATATATATATATATATATATATATATATATATATATATAACCTGTGACCACAGCAGAGTTACAGACGAGTTACGGAATTAAGCCGAAATGGGAACATTCACCTTTTCAACATAACACGAGTAGAATGTCCAGGCAACTACAGACATGCAGGCTGTCATTCACTCCTCAAGCAGTCCGGGACCCACCAAAAAATCCCTTTTTATATCCAGCATCAGAATTTCTCAATGTGTAGATGGAAATTCTATATATTAACTCATAAACACTAAATCTCTAACTAAGGAGAGTATATCCTTTTGCATGTCATAGAGATAGATACAATAAGACATAAATAACACGTAAAAAATGCGCCGAAACTTCTTCGGCGCAATCGAACATTCTGTACAGCCGCCACAGCAAACAATCAAGGCCACCGAAAATAAATCTATCTTTCGGTGGTCTCGGTATACTGCTTTATGATCCACGCCCCATGAAACTTTAACCACGGCCCGGTGGTGGCCCATCCTACATCGTTACCAGAAGCACGATATGGCTAACTTTAACCTTAAATAAAATCAAAACTACTGAAGCTAGGGGGCTGCGATTTGGTATGTTTGATGACTGGAGGTTGATGATCAACATACAAATTTGCAGCCCTCTAGCCTCAGTAGTTTTGAAGATCTGAGGGCGGACTGAAAAAAGTGCGGACAGAAAAAGTGAGGACGGACATACAAAGCCGGCACAATAGTTTTCTTTTACAGAAAACTAAAAACCCTAATTCTGTCTTTGAGACTTTCCTCTTCTACATATCACAAGAACAAATCCGAAAGGACACATCCATTTTCGGGCTCGGGAGAGTGCACACCTCTAGGAAAACGCATAATTACAAACCCTACTTTTAGTTCAGGGGAATATGACATTTTTTTTGCATGTCATAAGGAGACATAAATCAGTCTAAGGCGCATACATAATCATAAATGACATGAAGGAACACCTTCAAGTAACGCAAAGGAATTTTCTTCCAAGCATAAAAATATGACAGGTTCATATTTCACGACATGGTGTCTTAATCCTAAAATTTTGACTACAGAAAACTTTAAAGCAAGAAAATGTTAATGCAAATGGGTAACTACTCATTTTATGCAAAAAATCAAGACAGGTTGACATTTCATGACAAGACGCGATAATTATGAACCGATAAATTACAACATAAAAGGCGTTAAAAAGGAAATATTAATAAAAATGCGTAACTCCACACATGACAAACAACTCCAGAATGAAAAAAAGGAAGAAACAGCAAAAACGGTTCATCGCATCTGAAACAACACAAATATATTATCCCTTCTGACATCTGCAAATGACATATCTAATTGATCTCGCCTCGAAAAACCGTATCGCTTCCCAATGAACGGAAAGATCGCCCCTCACATCTTCTTTACTAAATGACACGGTATCGTGGAAAAAAAAAGAAGAAGAAAATATCAGCAAGGAGAATTGCATTCCTAATAAGCGTGATGGAAACTCACGGCGATGAGGTATTACAGGAAAATGAGAGTGAGGGACAAAATTGCTTTTCAATGATTTTTTTTTTTAGCAATGGTGAAATAGATGTCTTCGATCAGAAAAGTATAGGAAAAGGTGATTTATATACACATATACATACACACATACACATATATATATATACACAGACACACACATATATGCAGTATATATATATATATATATATATATATATATATATATATATATATATATATATATATATATATATATATATATATATATATATATATATATAAACCAACAACAGGAGTAATTTAAAATAAAATATTAATATATATTAATTACTGATTTTCCAAGTCCAGGTAAAAACAAAATAACTAGAAACTATAGATTTTGAGCTGTTTGAAAATGTTCATTACTTCCTTATGCAATTCACTCATTCTTAACTGTATTTTTACTTCCACTAAACATCTTTTCTCACAAATATTTCCAATATATTTTAACGAAAGCATTTGAAAAAAATATATATATGAACTGAGGTACAGTAAATGGAATGAAAGGGGTTGCAGCTAGAGGCCGAAGGGACGCTGCAAAGAACCTTAAGTTAATGCCTACAGTCCACAACGTGAGGTGCACTGAAGGAAATACCTCCCTACGGAAGACATTATTCGGAAATACATGGTCACGACCGTCCTGGTTTCTGGTCTATCACCTACTTCAATCTTCTTTCAAAAGAAAAAAAACTTCCTAATATACCTCTCTCTCCTATTCACGTTCTCCTTACAATTCAACCACCCACATTTCTCCTCCATTCACCACCAAGTCATTCTCTCTACCACTCCCCATTCAATACCGAGCTGATCTCTCTCTCTCTTTTTCGATTATAAACTCTGATCTGGGAGAGTGTCTGAATGGGAACGCTGTTACTCAGCCAAATTCAATGGCGCCAGTGCCCCAGTATTTGTGATATTTTCACGTCTACTTTTATCATCTCATTATTCGAATTTATCTGATGGAAATTTTCATTCGCTTTCTCAGTTCCATCGATATTAACTTGAACCTCAAAGGTTCAAGCGAGGATGCAAGGCATTACCACCCTAGAACAATTCTCCTTGTATTCTAATAATTCACTTACATTTTTATCTTTTTATCTATTAGTCTGTTCATTTATTTCTTTTCTAATAACTGATCTCTTCTTTCTGTATTTCCTATTACCTCCTGTTACTTCTTTCAAATAAACTCCATATTCTTTGGAAGCCTGAATTTCAATTCAGTGGCCCTACGGGCTTGTTCGATATGAATAGGGTTCATCATCTGAATAATAATATAATAATAATAATAATAATAATAATAATAATAATAATAATAATAATAATAATAATAATAATTTGACCATTCAGAATAACTCAAATTCGTCTTGGAAAAATCAGCTTATGTAATCTGATAAATTTGCTTAGAAATATTACACGATTTCATTTTGTTCATTCTAGTTACCATAGCATTACGCTGGCCTCCTCATCATTGTACGAAATAGGGTGCTAATTCTTTCCTTCCGTTCAAGATAGGATGGATTCTACCAAATTTAGGACAATTGTTATCCCTATTTTCATATCTAAAACCTACCATTTTCCATTTGAGGTAGATAATCCCTTGACCCGGAATTTTGTTGGGTATCAGTAGCTATCAGCTAGAATATTTAAAATACTTACCCCAAAAATAAGTTCTTTCAAGGGGGCATACGTGCAAAGGCAGACCTCTTTTCCAGATTATCATCAGAGACTTTTTATTACAAGACAAGCTGCGACCCTGTCATTATCCATTCTTTCCCTCTCTAATCTCTCTCTCTCTCTCCTACAGGACTGAATTAAAGGGCAATTGTTTCACTGGCGGTCCTTTCATTACACCTTATGCAAATCTTTCCTTTCTCATTATGCGTTCTTTGCCAGAGGTACTATTTTAATCATTGAGTCCAGTCTTATTACACCCGTCAGGCTACTATTTCTTAGTTTTAGTCTATGGAAAAATGGTAATTGTTTGTTTCATCGTCTTAATGACTTGTTTCTTTCCCTCAATGGCCAAGCTTTGGTAGTCCTTTCCTTGTTCCCTTTTCCTAGATTCGAATTTCTTACTTTCCAAGAAGTTACCCGCCTTTCTCTGCAGTCAGTTCCTATTTTATTTCTCTCTATGCGCTTTTTTTTCTATTCAACATGGTATAGAAAAGTCATCCTGGTTGTCAATCAAATCGAGTTTTACGTTAACGAGATTCTTCTTCTTCTTCTTATACAGAAGGTGAACTCTATTCATATGGAACTAGCTAACAGGAGCCACTGACTTGAAATTTAAGCTTCCAAAGTATACGGTGGCTTGAATCCTAAGTCAATGGCCCCTGTAGGCTTGTTCCTTAGAGTAGGGTTTATGTTCTGAAGGGATAGAGGTTGTACCTTCGTCTACGAAGCCATTAAAATCTGATTAATCTTCTCTTTGTCACAAGTATAAAATGTTGACACGAATCTGGAACCGCGCAAGAGTCGTTACCTAATAATATAAGGGAGCATTTTCCCAATTCCAGCATTTTTCTCAGGCACTCAAATATTCACAGGCTAATTCTCCTTTTGTTACAAGTATAAAATATTTATATGACTTTTACAAATTTGTCTTCTGCATTAATATTAATACCCTTTCCATACACATGCTGGAATTAGCAATAGTGCAAGAGTCATAACCTAATACAAGCGGATACCAATTCAGTGCCAGCATTTTTCTCAGGCACTCAAACATTCACACATTATTTTGCCCTTTGTCACAAGTATAAAATGTTGACAGGACTTTTACAAACTAGGCTTCAAGCATGAACATCAATACTCCTTCCATCCATATATTGGAATTAGGAACCGCAAAAGTCATTACCTAATAAAAGGGAACACCTTTCCAATCCCAGCATTTTTCTCAGGCACTCAAATAATCACACAATATTTCCCTTTGTTACAGCTATGAAACATTGATGCGTCTTTTACAATTTGGGCGTCAGCATGAACATCATTTTACTCCCTTCCAACACTGACTGGAATTACGAAAGGCATTACCTGGTGTAAGGGAACACCTTTTCAATTCCAGCATTTTTCTCGGGCACTCAAATATTCATACATCCCATTACACGCACCAACAAATCACTGTCAAGCTGATCTATCTTATGTAATCTACTATTTATGGATCAATGTTTTGTGTGTCGTACTTCCTTCAATCTTTTATCGGACCTGAGGTGTGTGACAGGTACTACGCTACAGTAATAATTTAGATCAAGGTCGATACAAAATCGATGCAAACCACACAATTCAATCATTTTTTCTCCTAGTTTTATCGAGTTGGGACTGGAATTGAAACATAAAATTTAGGCCAAAGGCCAAGAGCTAGGACCTCTGAGGTCATTCAGGGCTGAAAAGGAATTAGAGCGTAAAAAAGGTTTTAAAGGTGTATCAGGAGGAAAACCTCGCAGTTGCACTGTGAAACAATTGTTAGATGGAAGAAAGAGAATAAGGACAGAGATACAGTAAAAGGAATGAAAGGAGTTGTAACTGAGGACTGAAGGGGCGCTGCAAAGAAACATAAGTATTGCCTACGGTGCACCCAGGTGAGGTGCACTGACGGCCCTACACCCTACGGGTTTTATCGAATTGCATAACCAGCTTTCTTGTTAATAATACAATACCTGCCTTAAAAAAAGAAATAAGCACCTGTCATTTTTCTTTAATTCTTCGAATTATTACATTAAATTAAACTATACTATTACATTTCTATTAAAAACTAGTATAAGTATATATATTTCACATTACGTAGAAGAAGACTTTGATTCTGAAGCAATTTCTTCTATTTTGTGCATAAATCTATGCTGTATTATACATTTCTAAAAACTCGAACAATTTCAACATTTTTCCATCTATTTTTCACAAGCTAATGACGCAATATTTTCTATGCTGTGTACAAAATAATTGGTGTGTTATACATTTCTAAAAACTTTATCAATTTCAACACTTTCCAATCTCATTTTAATAAGCTAATGCGTATTTTTTTTTCCAAAATACTTACAAACTTGTCCCATTTCCTCTCGTTTTAATAACCATTTGGTCGGCTTCCAATACCATTATTTAAGACGTGCTGCAGATATCGGCGGAACTCTCGACAACTTCCATCAAAATTATGCTGACAGCTCTATGCATATATAATACCTCGTCTCCTCCACGATCAAGACTGTATTCCTAAAATATGCAAATTACCTTCACAACCTGCAGTTATGCTAAAAAAAATTGAACAAAACAGTTTATCTTTGATTCTGAAATGGTATTGTTTTCTTCATTTAATTGCAAACGGAATAGTGTGACCTCGAATTGAATAACTTATGTGACCAATAAAACTTCAAGGTCAAGTCACTTTCAACTGAAAATTATTAAAATCGTGCATGTCGACAGCTTTCTACTACTAGAAAGGAGAGAGAGAGAGAGAGAGATTACTAGAAAGTAGACAGTAAAAGCTGTATTCGTGACGCGTGAGAGAGAGAGAGAGAGAGAGAGAGAGAGAGAGAGAGAGAGAGAGAGAGAGAGAGAGAGAGAGAATTGTCTATTACTAAAAAGTAAACATTAAAACAGATTTGTTGATGTTGGCACAGAGAGAGAGAGAGAGAGAGAGAGAGAGAGAGAGAGAGAGAGAGAGAGAGAGAGAGAGAGAGAGAGAGATTAAAATTAGAAACTGTAAAGAGAGAGACAACAAAACTGCATTTGTGAGAGAGAGATTACTAGAAAGTAGACAACAAAAGAGAGACAGAGAGAGAGAGAGAGAGAGAGAGAGAGAGAGAGAGAGAGAGAGAGATTACTAGAAAGTAAAAATTAGAAACTGTATTCTTGATGAGAGAGAGAGAGAGAGAGAGAGAGAGAGAGAGAGAGAGAGAGAGAGAGAGAGAGAGAGAGAGAGAGAGAGAGAGATTACTAGAAAGTAGACAACAAAACTGCATTTGTGACGAGAGAGAGAGAGAGAGAGAGAGAGAGAGAGAGAGAGAGAGAGAGAGATTACTAGAAAGTAAAAATTAGAAACTGTATTCTTGAGAGAGAGAGAGAGAGAGAGAGAGAGAGAGAGAGAGAGAGAGAGAGAGAGAGACTACCATGAAAATGACGAAAATGATCATGTTTCAAGTCCGCACAGCAAAACAATCCAAAGTATTTCTTTGACCAAACTTCAATTCTCGACGACGACTTTCGGTATTCAAACGCTCCCGCGAAATTCCATCGCAATTCACTTAATGAGGGAAACGCAGTCGTGTGTCACCGAGTATTTTTATTCGGGAGAATTATAATCGTCACGGGGGGAAAAATTTATTACAACACATCAAACTTTTTGCAGCAATTAAAAATTAACGAGTTAATGTGGCTTTCATTAGTGGCAGTTCCCAGCGCACCCGAGAAGTTGCGGGGAATTTATAATGAGTTTAGCTCCGATAAGGGATCATAATCATCATCATACTCCCCCATCCCCACCCCCAGCGCGATATGAGGAATTTTCTCATACATCTGAGAGAGAGAGAGAGAGAGAGAGAGAGAGAGAGAGAGAGAGAGAGAGAGAGAGAGAGAGAGAGAGAGAGAGAGAGAAATCAAGTCAGCTAATAAGACACTGGAAGAGTGAGTTCTGAAATGTGAAAAAAATCATTCTTGCTTTATTTACAGATAAAAAGATAAAAATTGAGAGAGAGAGAGAGAGAGAGAGAGAGAGAGAGAGAGAGAGAGAGAGAGAGAGAGAATCAAGTCACCTAATACACAGGAAGAGAGACTTCATAAATATGCAATAAAATACTTGTTCTCGTTGCAGCATTTACTGAGAGAGAGAGAGAGAGAGAGAGAGAGAGAGAGAGAGAGAGAGAGAGAGAGAGAGAGAGAGATCAAGTCGGCTAGTACACTGGAAGAGTGACTTCACAGGCGCGTAATAAAAAAGTTAGCTGTTGTTTTATTTTGCTGAGAGAGAGAGAGAGAGAGAGAGAGAGAGAGAGAGAGAGAGAGAGAGAGAGAGAGAGAGAGAGTCCACAGATGTGAAATAAAAAAAATAGTTATTTTATTTACCAAAGTTCTCAGATTATTCTCGGAATCTATTAGACAATACAAAAGTAATCTTGGATCATTCCAGCGTATTCTGTGTAATTCTTAGTAAGTTCCTTCAACAAACCAAACCATTTGTAACATAATTATTTTATCTTGATAACAGAATTATTTTAGATTTTATTATATGTTATATATAATAAATATATATAACATATAAATTATGTATATGTATATATTTGGAATATATATATAAATATATATATATATATATATATATATATATATATATATATATATATATATATATATATATATATATATATATATACACACTGGAGTATATATATATATATATATATATATATATATATAATATATATATATATATATATATATAAAACTGAATCACGAAAATATGGAACGTGATGTATTTATAAATAAAAGATAAAATCCACGAAGGAAACGGAAACACTGGAGTGCTGCGAGGCCTTTCGACGCTAGGTCCTTTACTTAGCAGACTGAAGAAATATAAAAGTATGTTTACAAAGAAAGCTCATATAAATGACAGATGGGGATTATAAAGGAAACATATGTACCTGGAATCCAACACAATTGAAGAATTAGTTGAACTGCCAAAACAGGATTAAATATTTAAGAGGTTTTTACAAAGGATTAGGATCAACCGTTCAGAAGCAGGGACAGGATAATTAAAAGATTATACAGGGTCGTGACTGACCTCCTAAAAAATTTTAGTACAACAAAATAATTCTTTTTTTTTGTAAACAATAATAACTTTTTGCAAGATGAGCATTTTTACAAATAAAAATCATATTAAACATACGGATATATAGAAAATATATATCAAGTAACTAACTTGTAATTAAGTCAGTGATTTTATCTTTTATGTCATTCTTGAACATTTTCCTAATACAGGGGTCCAAATAATACATGCCAGGGCTAAGATTAAAATTACAACTGGAAGTAAGCTGGATAATAGCGGACTCCAATAGATTTCTTGAAGAGAAATCTTTCGATCTGGCAATCACTGAACTTTCAGTCCAATTTATTCTTTGAGAGTTTTCATTTAAATGAATGAATATAGCATTGGATGCTTGTCCAGTTTTGACTGAATACTTATGTGGCTTAATACGTACATCTAAATCTTTGCTAGATTGGCCAATATAAAAAGAGGGGCAGTCCAAACACGGAATTTTATATATTATGTTGTTTTCTTTATTGCTATTTTTTTTATTAACAATCTTTTGAGTGTGTTATTATAAGAAAAAACGAGGTTTACATTAAAAGGTTTTAACAATGATTTTATGTTTTCAAAACCACTAAAATAAGGCAAGCTAAGAATGTTCTTAGGGGTTTCTTTCTTCATGCTACTTTCACTATAAAACTTTTTGTGGGCTTTGTTATAACAAATATCTGGTATATGTGAAGGATAACATAAATCTGTCCCTATTTTTCTTATGTATTCAATTTCTTTATCCAAATACATAAGAAAAATAAGGACAGGTTTATGTTATCCTTCACATATACTAGATATCTGTTATAACAAAGCCCACAAATAGTTTTATAGTGAAAGTAACATGAAGAAAGAAATCCCTAAGAACATTCTTAGCTTGCCTTATTTAAGTGGTTTTGAAAACATAAAATCATTGTTAAAACCTTTTAATGTAAACCTCGTTTTTTCTTATAATAACACACTCAAAAGGTTGTTAATAAAAAAAAATAGCACTAAAGAAAACAACAACATAATATATAAAATTCCGTGTTTAGACT
Organism: Macrobrachium rosenbergii; assembly: GCF_040412425.1. Lineage (NCBI taxonomy): Eukaryota > Metazoa > Arthropoda > Malacostraca > Decapoda > Palaemonidae > Macrobrachium > Macrobrachium rosenbergii. Next base: position 44,805,932 of record NC_089760.1, on the reverse strand, counting down.
GCCCCTCTTTTTATATTGGCCAATCTAGCAAAGATTTAGATGTACGTATTAAACAACATAAGTATTCAGTCAAAACTGGACAAGCATCCAATGCTATATTCATTCATTTAAATGAAAACTCTCAACGGATAAATTGAACTGAAAGTTCAGTGATTGCCAGATCGAAAGCTTTCTCTTCAAGAAATCTATTGGAGTCCGCTATTATCCAGCTTACTTCCAGTTGTAATTTTAATCTTAGCCCTGGCAAGTATTATTTGGACCGCTGTATTAGAAAAATGTTCAAGAATGACCTAAAAGATAAAATCACTGACTTAATTACAAGTTAGTTACTTGATATATATTTTCTATATATCCGTATGTTTAATATAATTTTTATTTGTAACAATGCTCATCTTGCAAAAAGTTATTGTTTACAAAAAAAAAGAATTACTTTGTTGTACTAAAATTTTTTAGGAGGTCAGTCACGACCCTGTATAATCTTTTAATTGTCCTGTCCCTACCTCTGAACGGTTGATCCTAATCCTTTGTAAAAACCTCTTAAATATTTAATCCTGTTTTGGCAGTGCTACTAATTCTTCAATTGTGTTGGATTACAGGTACATATGTTTCCTTTATAATCCCCATCTGTCATTTATATGAGCTTTCTTTCTAAACATACTTTTATATTTCTTCAGTCTGCTAAGTAAAGGACCTAGCGTCGAAAGGCCTCGCAGCACTCCAGTGTTTCCGTTTCCTTCGTGGATTTTATCTGTATATATATATATATATATATATTTATATTATATATATATATATATATATATATATATATATATATATACACATACATTCATACAACGAAATAATTTACATTCGCAAAATAACATGTCTCATAAAAATCGCCATTTACAAATTCCGCATAATTCTTCCCCCCTTAGGAAAGAAAGGACATTAAATTTCTCAACAAAATGAACTCGGCTGGCGTCTTTTCCCGTCCCTTCTCCCCGGGGAAATTAAGCATTCATATTGTCTGTTCATTCTCCATCTCCTAAGACGTACTGCTGACATAAAGAGATAAAGCAATAAATGAATAAAGAAAAATTATAAATTCGACGAGACGACGATATTTCACATTTCGTAAAATCTTTCGACCTGCACTGTACGAATTACTTAAGGTTCTTTGCAGCGTGCCTTCGGCCCCTAGCTGCAACCCCCTTCGTTCCTTTTACTGTACCTCCTTTCATTTTCTCTTTCTTCCACCTTACTTTCCTCAACCCTCTCCTAACAATTGATGTCACATTGCAACTGCTTTGAGGTTTTCCTCCTGTTACGCCTTTCAAACCTTTTACTGTCAATTTCCATTTCAGCGCTGAATGACCTCATAGGTCCCAGTGCTTGGTCTTTGGCTTAAATTCTATATTCAGAAATTTTTCGAAATACGATAAGATTTTATATTTCTGTTAACTGAGAATTCCCATAAGATTTTACTTCTGTTTACCGAGAATTCCTGTAAGATTTTACTTCTGTTTACCGAGAATTCCTATAAGATTTTACTTCTGTTTACCGAGAATTCCTATAAGATTTTACTTCTGTTTACCGAAAATTCCTATAAGATTTTACTTCTGTTTACCCAGAATTCCTACAAGGTTTTTATTTCTGTTTACCGAGAATCCCTATAGGGTTTTACTTCTGTTTACCGAGAATTCCTATAAGATTTTACTTCTGTTTACCGAGAATTCCTACCAGCCAGCCAAAAAAATTGTGAATTCAGTATGTTGCCAAATGTTAGTTCTTGGGAATTTGTGTTATACGCTCGCTTGTTATGCTATAAATAATTATTGGAATCAGATGCAGACGGATTTTACGAATCTACTTTCTTCTCGAGTTCGCCACATTCCTGGCTGTGTTGATATTCGATAGTTATATTTATCGACAGTAAATATTCCTGTGAAAACACTTTGTGCACACACACACACATATATATATATATATATATATATATATATATATATATATATATATATATATATATATGTATGTATATATATATATATATATATATATATATATATATATATATATATATATATATATATATATATATATATATATATATATATATATATATAGGGTGGCAATTTGTTTTCTTACCTTTATACTGTCTGTCATAAACGTTATAATGTAATAAGAATTTTTAATAATATTAATGATGGGGTAATTCACACACTGTATTTGACTCTCTCTCTCTCTCTAGCTAGAACTATTATTACTCTGCCGATGATTTTGATCCATTAACAAAATTAAACTCGACTCCTAACCACCCCCTCACCAAGCAAGTTTTTGAATGCGTCGGGGACTGTTACAAAATTAAAGCCCCATTAACTTTTAACTTCTACCGGGTTTCTTCAGAGTTTTTCTTTTTTGCAACTTTCCTCCCGCTAATGGATTTTTTTTCCAAGGGTATAACACAAGGCTGGTCTTTTCTAATCGAGTTAGGGAATCCTTGACGCATCCCCGAAGGCCTCGGTCAGAATTAAATTCAGTCGTTAATTTGAGACTATAATTATTGTTCTGTCTATTTATCTGTTTCTTTAATATCAATATCACTTGTATGGTTTGCTATAAGATGTATGAGTTAGCTTTCGTCTTGACTCTATTATCGTTCTGTTTATTTTTCTATTTATTTAATTTCATTTGTATGGTTTTCTATAATATGAATGAGCTAGCTTTCGTCTTGAATCTATTATCGTTCTATATCACTTCTATGGTTTTCTATATGATATACGAGACAGCTTTCGTTTTTAACCTTTCACCCCAAACCACCTTTCCCCTTTTATTTAATCTTTCATCGATTCTCACTTGAACTAAACCACTTATTTCGAATACTTCTGTATTCCTGATCACTGGTGAAATATGGACAATTGACAGGTTACAAGGGACAAGAGTAATTATGAAGCATATGCAGGTGTGGCAATACGACGTTGGTGGTATGCAGATGGAAGTTTTTTCCCGTTAAAATCAATGGCATTCCTCGTTGATACTTCGTTCTTATTAGTATTTTGTATTTGGTTGTATAACTTATTTAATGTCCGGTAAACTTCTACATGATATGGGAATAGAATTGCATGTTATTTAGCTTACTTTTAACACCTTGTGTTATTTCAACACATGTTTCTTTGCCTTGTGTTATTTCAACATCTGTTTCTTTGCCTTGTGTTATTTCAACACCTGTTTCTTTGCCTTGTGTTATTTCAACACCTGTTTCTTTGCCTTGTGTTATTTCAACACCTGTTTCTTTGCCTTGTGTTATTTCAACACCTGTTTCTTTGCCTTGTGTTATTTCAACACCTGTTTCTTTGCCTTGTGTTATTTCAACACCTGTTTCTTTGCCTTGTGTTATTTCAACACCTGTTTCTTTGCCTTGTGTTATTTCAAAACCTGTTTCTTTGCCTTGTGTTACTTCAACACCTGTTTCTTTGCCTTGTGTCACTTCAACACCTGTTTCTTTGCCTTGTGTCATTTCAACACCTATTTCCTTGCCTTGTATCGTTTCAGCACCTGTTTCCTTGCCTTGTGTCCTTGCTTTCCAGGGCTTGTTTAACAATGGTTGACTGCCTTATTCAAACACAGGCTCTTGCCTAAAGGTGACCACAAACAACTTGGTAATGTCGACCTCACTTCCGCTTAGAAAAAAGGAAAATAAATATGATAAATGCATCTGGTCACCCATGATTCGAAACTATACCTTTTGGCTTAACTCCTAAATTATCGTATAGGCACCTTTGACCTTCAATACGCAATAACGATGCTTATAAGGTTATATAAAGATCACCTTTCACATTCATATTCAATAACACGAAATCATTACAAAGGAACAATGAAATATACTGCACAATAGGGAGCTGTGGCATATGTCACGGCTGCGTTTAAAGGGAAAATTACGTATTTTGAAGTCGAAGCTATTTGTCCTGGCTTTTAGTTCCTTATATGGAAAGATAAATATTAAATATCAATAACAGGATTCAATAACACTTTAATAAACTGTGACGTTGGAAATAAACAAATACTAATCTCGATACCTTCCCAGGCACAATTTTCATACATAAAATATTCTGTAAAAATCTGATCTCTCTGTCAGCGCACTGCTACAGACTTCAAGTCTAAATCGTGAAATTTTTTTAAGTGCATTCAATAGCAAGACGCAAGAACACTTTGGTGAACTGTGACATTCGAAATAAACAAATACTGATCTCAGTACCCTCCTAGACACAAGACTCCAACATAAAATATTCTTCAAACAAATTTAATTTCTCTACCATAACATTCCCACAGACTTCACTTGTCAAACATGAAATGTTAAGTATATAACTCACCAGAGGTGTCGGCCTAAAAGAATCTTGAAATATCCATTTGGTGAAAGACTGGGAATTCAGAAGTACTGCATAGACGGACAGTGAAAGCAGAGGAATAGTTAGCTAGTTATACTTTTAATAATGAACGAATATTTCCAAATGCCAATGTGTTTGTTATAAAATTATCCGTGAGTTACTGAAATCCCTTCGTATTACAGACCATATAAAAGATTTTCATCAAAGGAATATGTTCAGCTCATTGCTTTTCCAATTCTTTATTTATCAAATATCACGGAGATCTAATCATCCTCGAATCACTACAAAATTATCCGAAATTGAATAATATATATTAATAACTTTCCGAACTACGACGAAGGAGCCAATAATTGGAGTGGTATTCACCTATATGTTACCACATTACATCAATAAGTAAAAAGCCACAATAATGTATATGAACGATTGTATTTTGGAAATACAATCACTCATATACATTACTGCGGCTTTTTACTTATTATTTCCGGCCACATTATAGTGATGCACCATAGACCACATTACATATTCAATTAATAATCTCATTACTTTGATATACGTACGAGAGATATATACTATGTCATTAATATAAAAAGGAGACTTCCACAATACAGTAACATCGATGCTCCCTAATATATTGATGTTGAGGCTGGCAACCCCATCGCGGTTATTACATCGTAAAAGGGAACTCGCCCTTTTCAATTTCATTGTGTTCGTTATCTCCCGTGCTCAAATATTCTGATTCTAGCATCCGGTACTTTAGTAAATCAATCATAGATTTATGGACATTATCTTTTTCTATTAGACTACGGGTTATTTTTTTTTTTTTTCTTCTAGACTGGTTGTCGAACTTCTCAGTTCCATAGGTCCTTTATTCCTTACACCGTTGGACTGTGGAACGGTCTCCCTGAGGATGCTGTACAATTGCAACATCAAAAGTTCAAGCGAAGATGTACAGTAATGCATTACTACAATTCACCTTGGATTTTGATAATTTACTTACATTTTTCTCTCTCTGTTCATTAATTTGCTAATCTATTTTTACTTTTTAATAGTTGACCTCTTCTTTCTGTTATTTTCTATTACCTTCTGTTACTTCTTTCAAATGAACATCACATTCTATGGAAGCTTGAATTTCAAGTCACTGGCCCCTGTGGGCTTGTTCCATATGAATAGGGTCCATCTTCTGAATAATAATAATAATAATAATAATAATAATAATAATAATAATAATAATAATAATAATAATAATAATAATAACCCGTATTTCGTTAAAGATATTTCACGTAAGATATAAGAAATCATACTCTAATCCTACAGTATATCAGGACAAGTCTTAGGACTTTTTTTGTGAAAACAAAAATTCTTTTTTACACTGGTAAAGGGATGGTACCTAATATCCAGATTTAGCCATAATCTGAAAAGGGAGAAGCAGAACTCTATTTCATAAAGTTAAGAGGGCATTTGACTGTAGTCGCATCGATGTTGCAAGCCATTGTTGAGGCTTAATCAATAACCCTCTAACAAAGCGCTGTTGTTAGTTTTAAAATTTTTTTTTATTTAACATGTGGAAGACAACATAATGTTGTATTCCGTTACAACATAATGTCATATAGGATTATCTGTTAAAACTAAGAGTTACATTATTATTATTATTATTATTATTATTATTATTATTATTATTATTATTATTATTATTATTATTATTATTATTATTATTATTATCGAATAAACAAATCCACAGTTATGTATGGGTACAAATATATTTAAAATTAAATCTATTTGTACCCATACATAACTGTGGATTTGTTTCTCCATTTCAAGACTCATGCTACTCTGAGTATTTTTTAATCATTATTATTCAGAAGTAGAACTCTATTCATATAGAATTAACCCGCAGGGGTCATGACTTGAAATTCAAGTCAAGCAACAGAAGGTAATGGGAAATACAGAAAGAATGGATCACGACATTTTACGAAATCAGTATCAGCAACGAAGTGTAAATCTAAAGGTCTCTTTACTTGATCCACAATAATCTACACCAACAATTTTATTCTCATATTTCTGTCACTTATCTCTTTAGCCATCAAGTTCCTGACAACTTTCTTTACAAAGGAGAAAAAGTGCTAGGTGTTATCTCGAGCTATCCAGCCAATGATAAGTCAGAATAAGAAATAACAGAGAAACGACGAAAATTAAATTTGTAAAATATGTAGATTCTAAAACTCCATCACAAATTCTATTGCTTGCTCGTCTGAATAAAAAAATAGTAAAAAAATTTTTTTTTACTGTCATCATAAAGTTAACAAAAATCATGACACTTACTGAGATAAGCAGTTTATACTAAAATGACTGGGATAAAAAAACTACTTTATAACTGACTCTTCTAACTCAACTGATGAACATAAAATATATTTTCGATCACCAAAAATCATCAGCATAAGAGTTTGTCCAAAACCAAGAGAACCTCCTCTGAATTTATGCACTTTCAAATATGCTGATGTGTAAGACAATTGCAAGCCACTGGTTTAGATTCAGTTTTATTATAATGACTTTGATATCGCGTTGTTGATATTGGATTTTAAATAAACAGTTCCGTATTTTTCTTTTACATTTCAGGCCGTTCTAATTTCCATACGGCAGGTTTCTCGAGACGTCACCAAAATGAAATGCAACTCTTCCCAGAAACTTTGGATAACTCCTTTGACTATTACAGTGACAGTTCTATGGATATATAATACGGCTCCCTTTAACACCTTTGGAATTTGGGGAGTCGCATTCAAAACCTCACTCACACACATACACAAACACACATACAAATACAGACCTGACCTTAAATTTTTTAATTAAAATACGTACAAACTCAGAGGTATCAGAATTCCGATGTTACTTGCATCTGACATCTTTTCGTTGACTAAAAAACATAAAAAACAAGTAAAAAACGAGTCGAAGTTTCTTCGACGCAATCGAGTTTTCTGTACAGCCGCTACAGCGTATAATCAAGGCCACCGAACCCAGATCTATCATTCGGTGGTCTCGGTATAATGTTGTATGAACCGCGGCCCATGAAGCTTTAACTACGGCCCGGTGGTGGTCTATCCTATATCGTTGCCAAAAGCAAGATTATGGCTAACTTTAACCTCAGAGAAAATTAAAACTACTAAGGCTAGAGGGCTGTAATTTGGTATGTTTGATGATTAGAGGGTGGATGATCAACATACCAATTTGCAGCCCTCTAGCCTCAGTAGTTTTTAAGACCTAAGGGCGGACAGACAGACAAAGCCGGCGCAATAGTTTTCTTTTACAGAAAACTAAAAGTGATTCTGCTAAAATATTCTGAAAAACTAAATCAGATCATGCAAATATTTACTCCGCCATTGAAATTGCTGTCCGCCAGCCTCTCTGACAGGAATAAAAAAATCTTAAAACCTTTTGTCCCAAAGGAAAATATTTTAATATTTTACAAGAATAAAGTTATATGAAACAGGAATACAGTATTTCTCTGAGCGAACCTCCAGCTTCATAAGGTTATGTTCAAATGCAGATGCAATTGTGAATTGCTATGCATGCATGTACTACGTCGCAAATGCAGGCCGCTTCCAATTTGGAAAATAATCTGTATAAAAATAATCTCCTTTACGAGAGAGAGAGAGAGAGAGAGAGAGAGAGAGAGAGAGAGAGAGAGAGAGAGAGAGAGAGAGAGAGAAACCCTCCCTAAACCGGAAATGGAGCCCCGATCGCCCACAATGACTAACATTAAATAAATGTGTTTTATCGATACAGGATAATATCTTGTTGAAGCCTCTATAGTCCATTTTTTTGCTCTGTGGAACTCTACGGTCATGGCCAGCCACATTTCATTTACTCGCGTTCAAGTCCGAACTGCATGCAAAATTTAGCCTGGAAGGGAGGCAACTTTCCTAACTGTAATAAATCATGTCAAATTCGTCATGAAAAAGTTGCATCTGGAATAGTTTTCAACTGGCTAAGTACAGCCACTTGAACATAAATATTCATGCACGAACGTACACTACCTTTATAAACAAAGGCGTCAAGTTTATATACATTCAATTTTGTCAGTCGCTGTGATATTTTATTAAAGCAGATTCATTGATTTCTTTGAAACAGACCAGTATTACTCAACAGGAACAAGCATTTGAGGATAAAGTAAAAAGTAATACACACACATATATATGTGTGTGTGTACATACGTACATAAATACATACATGGTATGCACACATATGTACACACACACACACACACACACATATATATATATATATATATATATATATATATATATATATATATATATATATATATATATATATATATAGAGAGAGAGAGAGAGAGAGAGAGAGAGAGAGAGAGAGAGAGAGAGAGAGAGAGAGAGAGAGAGAGAGAGAGAGAGAACGAACGTCCTCTAATCCACCAGAGAAAATTTACCCCCCTCCCGAATTATGTATAATAATTCGTTTCAAGATGATGATGATGATGATGATGACAGTTAATAGAAAAAAAACATCTAAAAAAGGGAGAGAAACCTGGTCTTGGAAATTCCCCTTAGGTCAGCTTCTTGATATATAATGTGGAGTTAAGTAACCTGAACATAATCTGGTAAAGTCAGCAACTCAAACTCAGCCAGGCATCAGGATCTACTGAGAGACTTCCAAATTGTCATCTCTATCCCCCACCCTACCCCCTACCCCTTCAGCTGGCTCTTATATCCCCGAATTCTTCACAAGAAAAATATATATATATATATATATATATATATATATATATATATATATATATATATATATATATATATATATATAAAGATGTTTTGTGTCTTCCTTGTAAGGTGTGAGCAGAGTAACACTGCTTAATAACAGAAGAAATTTTCGTGACGCATTAAAGGCAAATGTTTTTAAATGAAAATGTATTTTAAACAGAAACGTTTTTAGATAAAAATATTTTTAATAAAAAAGAACGTTTGTAAATAAAACTATTTTAAATTAAAACGTTTTTAAATGAAAATATATTTTAAATAAAAACGTTTAAAATAAAAATGTATTTTTAATAAAAATGTTTCTAAATGAGAAAGTTTCTTACACAGAAAGTTAATACATAAAAAATTCAAAATAAAAAGTCTTTTAAATGAAACTGTTTTTAGATAAAAAAGTTTCTAAACGTAAATGTTTCAAACCTATAACGTTTTGAAACAAAAACGTCTTTGAATAAATTTTTCAAAATAAAAACGTTGTTTAAATAAATAAAAAAACTTTTATAGAAATACTTTTTTAAATAAAACTTTTAAAATAAAACCTTTTCTTTACACACCAAATTTTTTAACAAAAAATTTTCTTTAAATAATACTTTTTAAAATGAATTTTTTAAAATATAAGTTCATAAAAACAGTTTTTATTAAACCAAAATGTTTGCAAATATCACAACTCTCGTATGAAAGGAGTCCTCAGTTTCCAGCATGGCATTTTGTTACATCTCAAAACCCTGACGAATAATACAAGTAAAAAATGCGCTGAAGTTTCTTCGGCGCAATCGAGTTTTCTTTATAGCCGCTACCGCATATAATCAAGGCCACCGAAAATAGATCTACCTATCGGTGGTCTCGGTATAATGCTGTATGAGACGCGGCCAATGAATCTTTAACCACGACCCGGTGGTGGTCTATCCTATATCGTTACCAGAAGCACGATTATGGCTAACTTTATCCTTAAGTAAAATAAAAACTAATGAGGCAAGAGGGCTGCAATTTGGTAAGTTTGATCATTGGAGGGTGGATGATCAACATAGCCGGCACAACAGATTTCTTTTACAGAAAACTAAAAAACGTGATATCACACAAAATGGCACAAAAATCTATCTATATATCTATCTATCTATCTATCTATCTATCTATCTATCGAGAGAGAGAGAGAGAGAGAGAGAGAGAGAGAGAGAGAGAGAGAGAGAGACTAAATAAATAATGAGGTTTGGGTTCAAGTTATTCCCACGGTAAAGTGATTTCGGGACACAACTGGTAAGGATCATGGAAACGCTAGCCTGGTGCTCTGCCACTCAGCACTCTATTACGCGCAAGCGCGCGTGTGTACGTGCGCAAGAAAACAAGCAGGCAGACATACAGACATACGCATTCCAATTACTCACATGATTAATCCTGATTTTACAACTACAAAGATCCTAAATCTTCTCGAGCCAAACGCTTAATGCCATGGCTATCCTTTCCTAATATCCTTCCATTTTATAGCGAATCTTCCTACTCAAGGGTATTAGTTATCAAAACGTTATTAATTACGTCAGGAATACATTTAATGCCATATGTCTCTATTCAAAAGGCTGACTAATTCTCCAATATGAATATGTAATCTTCAATTACGCGACCGTATTTATTCAGTAAAACTAAAAATAGGATATTTCAATTACCGTGCTTAGTCTCCTAAAGCCTTATGCAGGCCCTTCATACTCATTCGGGAGAACCTTTGCATTTCGACAATAAAATCATTTGAAAACTGACTTATTTGTGGTCTGTTTTTTTCCTGTGGGTCCTTTGGTATTCAATTGAAT
>NC_089760.1:44785000-44790000 GCF_040412425.1 Macrobrachium rosenbergii | reverse complement strand
ACACACACACACACACACATATATATATATATATATATATATATATATATATATACAGTATATATATGTGTGTATATATATATATATATATATATATATATATATATATATATATATATATATATATATATATATATATATATATATATATATATATTTATACACACACAGAAATATTTGCAAGAACCTTATTGATGCCGCCAAAGAAATGGCTTTTAACGAAAATTCTTTTAGAGAAACACAGTGCCCTGAAAGTATATATTATTCTATGTATATGTTGTGGATTTCTTCAACAATACTGTAGATTTTCATAGCAATATAAAACACTGATCGCGTTAACATAAAAAAACAGAAAAAAGAAATACAACAGAATATTAAACCAACGTCAAAGAATAAGCCAGTTTCAATTCAGCTTCCGAAATAACAAATCCAGACTTTCCCCGTCGGGAGCAAAAATGTTTGACTACCATAACGGCAGCCATCATTTATCATGCTCTCTCTCTCTCTCTCTCTCTCTCTCTCTCTCTCTCTCTCTCTCGTTTCAACAAAAAGAGCTCCTTTTTACGTTAATGTTGTTCCAGAATTTCTCTCTCTCTCTCTCTCTCTCTCTCTCTCTCTCTCTCTCTCTCTCTCTCTCTCTCTCTTTCTCTCGAGTTTCAACAAAAAGAGCTCTCTTTTTACGTTAATGTTGTTCCAGAATTTCTCTCTCGCTCCTCTCCCTCTCTCTTTCAAGTTTCTACAAAAAAAAAGCTCTCTTTAATCGTGAGTGTTGTTGTGTTGTTGCAGAATCTCTCTCTCTCTCTCTCAAAAAAAAAAAAAAATAACAAAATGAACTCTCTTTTATCGTGAATGTTATTGCAGAAATTCTCTCTCTCTCTCTCTCTCTCTCTCTCTCTCTCTCAATGCTTCTTTTTTTTACGTGACGTCCTTTCATTTTCAAAAGTGGACATAAAAATTCGCCTGTCAATTACAATGTAATTGTTATGGTGTTTTTATTTTTTTTTTTTACCTCGGGCGATATGTACGCAATGACTGCAAAAAAAAAAAAAAAAAAAAAAAAAGACAAGGTAACTGACACAAACAAATGTGAAAGCAACTGTGATTGCGCCAAATATTTTTTTATTTTACAGAAATGAGCAAAAAATTTTCAGCATCAATCGGGTTTCTCGCTGATGTTTATATTATAAAAGTTTTGGGATCAAGTAAAATGGATCTGAGTGTAGCTTTCGAAATGCAGTTTTTCAGTTGCATTATTGAATACTGAATGCATCAGCCAATATGCATAATTAATCATTCACCTGTGCACAGCTAAAAATAACTTCATTTCCAATTGACAGGGTTCATATTTTGATTAACTTGTTCCAAAAAAATTCTCTGATAAGAGATAAAGTTTCAAGAACAATCTAGCTGTACCTTTCAAAATACACTTTCGCATTGCATGATTGAATACTAAAGACATCTGCCAATAAACACAATAAATCATTACTCTGCGCATAGCGAAAATTATTTCATTTCTAATAATAGGTTTCATACGATGCACTGATCCCAAAACAATTCTCTGATAAGAAAGTCTCAAGTTAAAGGTTACGTAGGAGCAATTTGGGTGTACCTTTCAAAATGGCTGAATAATAAAAGCAACTGCCAATATGCCCGATAAATCATTCATCTGCGTAGAGCGAAAATTATTTCATTTCTAATAATAGGTTTCATATCTGATTCACTGATCCCAAAACGACTCGCTGATAGGAGATAAAGTCTCAAGCAAGGCCAAGGGAAAGAGAAGGTCTGCTCACTTCCCCCCAAAATCGCCCATGTAGGCGGAGCCTGTCTACCTCCTTATTGAGTCAGCAGGTGAATTGCCGTAATGAGCAGGTAGTACCTCTAAGATACGTCATCGCCTACGTAGTTACCCCAGGTGGGAGGCGGCTCCACCCAATTGGGTAGACCTTGCCTCTCTTGGGCCTTGGTCTCAAGTTGAAAGGTTACGTCAGAGCAATCTGGGTGTACCTTCCCAAATGCACTTTTGCACATGCATGATTAAATACTGAACTCACCTGCCAATATGCACAATAAACCATTCACCTCTGCAGAGTGGAAAAATAACTTCAGTTCAAACAGATAGGTTTCGTATCTTGATGCACTGATTCTAAAACGATTCTATAATAAGAGAAGTTCAAAGGTTACACAAGAGCAATCTCGGTGTATCTTTCAAAATGCACTTTTGCAATTGCACGGTTGAATACTGAACTCATCTGCCAATATGCAGGATTAATCAATCATCTGTGCAGAACGGAAACTGATTCTATTTTCAATTCATGGGTTTCATATCATGATGCCCTGGTTCCAAATCGACTCTCAAAGTTTAAATATTACGTAAGAGCAATCCGGAGGTACCTTGCGAAATGTTTGCATTTACCTAATTGAATACTGAACGCACAACTGCCAATATATGCAATAAATTAGTTATTTGCGCAGAGCGAAGATTCATTTCATTTATAATCCACAGGTTTCATATGATGCAATGATCCCAAAACGAAGGCTCAATAGGAGATAAACTCTCAAGTTTTGAAGTTTTCAAGGTACTCGTGCCTTCTAAAAAACACCTTTCCATTTGCATGGTTGAATACTAAGATACACTTGCCAATACCAACAACAAATGCGATATCTTGATGCATTGATTCCAGGCGGTTCTCTGATAAGAGATACAATCTACTCAAGCAGAACTAAAACAAGTAAAAAATGCGCCGAAGTTTCTTCGGCGCAATCGAGTTTTCTGTACAGCCGCTACAGCGTATGACCAAGGCCACCGAAAACAGATATATCTTTCGGTGGTCCCTGTATAATGCTGTATGACCCACGGCCCGTAAAACTTTAACCATGGTCCGGTGGTGGCCTATCCTACAGCGTTGCCAGAAGCAAGATACTGGTTAACTTTAACCTTAAATAAAATAAAAACTGCCAAGGCTAGAGGCCTGCAATTTGGTATGTTTGGTGATTGGAGGGTGGATGATCAACATACCAATTTGCAGCCCTCTAGCCTCAGTAGTTTTTAAGACGACGCCGGACAGAAAAACTAAAAGTGCAGACAGAATAAAGTGCGGACGGGCAGACAAAACCGGCACAATAGTTTTCTTTTACAGAAAACCAAAAATCATGTAGAACTGAAAACACTTCTTAAAATTACTTCTAGGATGAATACAGTCCCTAGAAGTGACGAAAATATCACACGGCTACCTTTGGTTCTATTATGGACGCTTTTGAAAGAAATAAAAAAAATATAATAAAAATTCTGCTGGGGAAAAAAAGCGTACATGTATGCCACATCTCTATAGGCCCCGAACTATATAATTATCGAGCTTCTATTGTCGAAGGGACTGATAATTAGAACCATTATTTTATTCCAGTATAATGAACAGGCTTAATATACATTAATTAATTCTGTCAGTCTTTTGTTGTGCTCATTTTTTTCCCATAAATAATAAACAGAGACACTCGGGCGAAATTTTTAAATTCGGTTATAAACAAATGTATTAAAATTAACCCGAACGAGGAACTATATGCTTATAATAACATGTTTCCGAAAAAGGTGTTTTAATAATCTCAGTGATTAATAATATACCACATCTACAACGCTTTTGATTGATCCGGTTCTGAAATTGGTAATGCTTGCAAAGTGAAAGCACTTTTATACCAACCTCACAGGGAGGAACTGCCTACATGGCCAGTGAGGAAAGTCAGACATTTTTCTCCAAACACAAACAAGAGTATTTTCAGTGATCCCTCCCCCAGCCCTTTCTTCGTCAAGGCAAGTGAGAAGAACATTATGAATGAAATTTAATTCATTATTAATCCTCTTCTAAATAATAATAATAATAATAATAATAATAATAATAATAATAATAATAATAATAATAATAATAACAATAATAATAATCTATAAATATCTCATAACAGCTTGTCACTAAAATGGTGAAGAAATCCACAATGGTGTAAGTGTAAGTGTAATGCTTACAGTGCACAGCGTGAGGTACACTGCCGGCACTAACCCCCCCTCCCCCTAAGGGGCACAGAGAAATGGGATTATGGCAGAGACCAAAATTACAAGATATCGAAGTAAAATACAATAAAAATAAAATTAAATAAAAGAAACCCATCGATCACTGGTCCCATGTAAGTGTTGCAAAAATCCTCTAACCTTTCCTAGAACCTGAATATCAAAGGTAATGATATTGTGAGGTGGAATATTAACTGGCTGCCCACACAGATATAGACAAATGATGGATGTTCTAATTTACAGGATCTTCTCGGAATCTTTGCAAGTGATTTGTTGCAATTAACCTCGGTGAGTTTGTATGTGTGTATGTAAGGAAGTATTTATGTGTACATATATATATGTATATATATTATATATGGCCATATATATTTATACACATAAATATATGTATATATACACGTATATATATATATATATATATATATATATAAGTATATATATTATATATATATATATATTTGTTTTTTATATATATATTATATATATATATATATATATATATATATATATATATATATATATATATATATATATATATATATATATATATATATATAAATATCTAAAACCAATTTCTCACAGGATAGGATTCCTTTAGAAACTGTACTTATGTTGAAGGAACAATTAATAATAATAATAATAATAATAATAATAATAATAATAATAATAATAATAATAATAATAAAATTTTATTAAAAACTTAAAACTAAACTGATGTTCATGGTAATAATTATGAAAAAAAGGGCAGTAGATAATAATACCTATTTACATATCACTTTATTCTCTATAAGTTGAATTGCAATAATAAAAGCGTTGAATATGTAGGTGGCCGGAAGGTAGGAGGAGGCGGGGGGGAGGTGGGCTATTAATAATGTTATGCTGATTTATTCCGTACAAATCCTTTCATGATCTGAGTTTCAGCAAGGTAAAATCATGAAGGATTTTA
>NC_089760.1:44780000-44782500 GCF_040412425.1 Macrobrachium rosenbergii | reverse complement strand
ACTGCTCGGCATTTTGGGCATAAAAAAGAAATAACCTTTTATCCCTTAATTAGCATCCGGGGCACAATGAGAAAAAAATCCCAACCATTAATGATGAAGCCAAAGTTTTTTTTACCATAAAAACTCCAGTAATTCCTATTTTCCACTAAGCTATAAATTAGCTTTCAGAAAGCGAAGGCAGCCTAGGATCCTAATTCCTAGCGGGGGGGGGAGGGGAGATGGGGGAGTGCCGTCAGTGCACCTCATACATTGGCACCTCCGTTCGTATTCTCTTTCTTCCATCTTACCTTCCTCCCCCTCTCCTAGAAGACAACCTAGGATCCTAATTCCTCGCATTGGGGTAGTGCCACGGTGCACCTCACACGGCGCACTGTAGGCATTACTTCAGGTTCTTTGCGGCGTCTCTTCGGCCGCTAGCTGCAACCCCTTTCATTCCTTTTTACTGTACCTCCGATCATATTCTTTTTCTTCCATCTCCTAACAATTGCTCCGTAGTGCAACTGCGAGGTTTTCCTCCTGTCACGCCTTTAAGATCTTTTTACTCTCAATTTCCCTCTAAGCGCTGAATGACCTCATAGGTCCCACCGCTTGGCCTTTGGCCTAAATTTTATATTCCAGTTCTAAGGATCCAATATTGAGAGTCAAACTGGGAATGTGTTCTTCCTTAAGAAAAGTAAAATTCGAGTAAAATAAGGAAATACAGGGAAATTTGCGGTTGTTAAATAAAGTTCCGATGGTAACACCTGTATTCCCCACAAGCGAAGCAGGGCTGGAGGGTATAAGGCCTATTAAATCCACAGTTATTACTGTATATAAAGGGGAACTCTCCTCTTTTGTTTTTGACATCAGTTTTGTCTCCTTTCTAAAACGGATGTATTCTGCTCATGCTACACCAAATTACTAAATATTAAAAATACAATGCAATATAAGACTGTCAATGAAATCTTATTGATGGTTCATATATCTTTTCAGTTTAGTTATTTACAACATTAACATCTATTAGATTGCTCGGTAAAAGAGTTGGAAGTCTGGTACACTGTATCATATAGAAATATACTGTACGTCCAATTCTCATAAGTAAAAAAATGACAGTCACTTATAGATTTGTCTTCGTTTTATTTTTGCCAAGAAATATTTTTGGAAATGGGAGGAAGGGTCCTATCGCCGTCGTCATACGTACATCAGTCATTGTATTTGTTGCAATCGAGTTTTCTGTCCGGTGGTGGCCTCAGCCACGGGCCATAAAACTCTTAGCCGCGGCCCATTAAACTCAGCCACGGCCCGGTGGTGGCCTAATGTATATATATATATATATATATATATATATATATATATATATATATATATATATGCTAAATTAAATATATAGTTATCAAGGTGATTTGAACTGAACCACTACTGGCATTGTAAAGTTCAAAAGTATATACGAGATTAATAATAATAATAATAATAATAATAATAATAATGTTAGGTGACTTAAAATGGTGTAGTGTTTGTCAGTGTATCACTGAACAATATATATACACACACACACACACACACACACACACACATATATATATATATATATATATATATATATATATATATATATATATATATATATATATATATATATATACATATATATATAATCAAGGTGATTTTAACTGGACCACTAGTGGCCGAAGGCATCACTGTTAAACCACAGCCGTCACGAGTAGCAACGGAATACTTAAGACACTTCTGCTCCCAGTCCCCGGGGAACAGAGCTTCCTGACTAATCATTATTATCATCATTATCATCATCAGCATCATCTTCATCATCCCAGGTGGTATCTCGAAACCTGGTCCAATCATGAGTTCGTTAGTCCCCAAGCAATCCGATCCTGAGCCAGACTCATCATTTCCTGCTGGCTCCAGCCAGATTTCTCGAGTCGCCAAACCAACATTAGGTTTCTCTTTCCTCATTTCGAGGTCCGAGGATTGGATGTGTACTGTACTTGGTCTCTTTCAGTACTCTATTTTTCATATATATATATATATATATATATATATATATATATATATATATATATATATATATATATATATTATTAAAAGGACCTCATTCAAACTGGATGGTATCTAATGTAGTATTTATTCAGGAAAAGTTACTTTTTCTGAATAAATACTCCATTAGATACCATCCAGTTTGAATGAGGTCCTTTAGTAATTCTACTATTGCACAGAACAATTGTGTATGTGATAAAGTTAATATATATATACATTTAAATATATATATATATATATATATATATATATATATATATATATATATATATATATATATATATATATACAGTATATAATATATACATATATTCTTATTTCAGGAAGGCTAAGCCAAACAATCTCATAGTAGGATGGATGGAGCTTACAAATTAAAATGCTTTCATTTGTAAAATGCTTTCAAGACTGAAAATGACAATAACAAAACAAATAATAGATTACATATACATGCATGCATGCATATGTATAT
>NC_089760.1:44632500-44772500 GCF_040412425.1 Macrobrachium rosenbergii | reverse complement strand
AAAAGTGCGGACGGACAGACAAAGCCATCTCAATAGTTTGCTTTTACAGAAAACTAACAACAAATAGCATGAGTCACTAAAATGGTGAAGAACGCCACAATGGTGTAAATGTAAATATATATTAAAATATATATAAAAAACTAGAGGTTTCGAGAACCTGGTCGATTCTCCTTGAAAAGGAGAATTGAGCAAGTTCTCGAGAGCTCTCGTTTTTGTAAATACATTCTTAATATATTTTCGCTTACGCCATTGTGTAATTCTTCAACATTAACACAAATACCAACAGAAAATCATTGCCAGTTAGAAATCGGTTTTCTATAGGAGAAAAAACATCTAATCTTTTAAAGGAAGTCATAATCTAAGAATAACTCGGAGAGTCTAATTTGATCATTCTTTACGTATTCCTAATAATGAACAACAATGTTCTTCTTCTTGTTTTCTTCATCCGCCACAACCAACCACAACAAACACCCAAACCAAAAGCAAATATGAAAAAAATAAATGAACAAAAAACAAAACAAACAGCCCTAACAGCAAAATGCATAAATAAAAGCAGTCCAAACGAAGCGAAAAGAGAAACAACAAGGCATGAAAAGAGGAGGAGAGCCGAGGCAGAGCTGAAATGCAGGAAATATTGCCAAATATCCCCGCAGTTGCACATCCAGCCCGTTGTATTTTGTAATGCATTTTTAAATCTTTATTACCTGAACCTTTCCCAACTCTCGTTGCAGCCATTGCTAATTCAAGGCTTTACCTCGCACGGTTCACGTTTTCTATTTTCTTTCCCTTTCCTGGGTAGAAAAATAGGGATGCATATATTCAAGCGCTCTTGACGTAATATATTATAAACGTCTGTTTTGCTCGACAGTGGACTGTCCCCCGTAAAAAGAGGTTGGCTCCAGGATACAACAAAGCAATAGTTATTGCTACACTCAGACTTTAGGCTGAGTTGGCAAAATACATTATACATTCACGTTTTTCTCAACAATGAACTGTTTCCTCAACTAAAATGGGGTTGGCTCCAGGATAAAACAAGACAAGAGTTATTGTATTTTTTTCTTGACAGTGAAGTGTCCCCCATTTAAAAAGAGGTTGGCTCCAGGATACAACACGGCAATAGTTATATTGTCACAGTCAAGACTTTACGTTCAATTGACATAATACGTTTTACATATATCTTTTTCTTGACAGTGAAGTGTCCCCCACAAAAAAGCGGCTGGCTCTAGGATAAAACAAGACAATAGTTTAGTCACAGTCAGGCTATAGGTTCAGCTGACATAACATATTTTACATGTATCTTTTTCTTGACAGTGAACTCTTCCCTCAACTAAAATAGGGTTGGCCCCAGTATAAAACAAGACAATAGTTATTGTCACAGTTAGACTTTAGGTTCAACTGACATAATATATTTTGCATGTATCTTTTTCTTGATAGTGAAGTGTCCCCCATAAAAAGGGTTGGCTGCAGGATAAAACAAGACCGTAGTTACTGTCACAGTCAGACTTTAGGTTCAACTGACATACTATACTTTACATGTATCTTTTTCTTGACAGTGAAGTGTCCTCCATAAAAAGAGGTTGGTTCCAGGATAAAACAAAGCAATAGTTATTGTCACAGTCAGACTTCAGGTTCAATTGACATACGTTTTTCTCAACAAAGAACTGTTCCCCATCTAAAATGGGGTTGGCTCTAGGAAAGCAACAAGACAAGAGTTATTGAAACGGTAAGACCTTAGGTGTTCAGTCGTGGATGTATACCTATTGTGCACAAAATATGTACACTCTTCAACAAAACTATCGTTCTCCAAAACAAAAAAACAAACAAAGAAAATCGTTTTATCTCATCTCTGCGTATTTCCACATTTATCGTCCCTTTCAGTTCTTCTTACGTCATGCACAATGCACAAACAATTTTTCTCGTGAGCTTGCACCATTTTTAGTTTTCTACAAAAGAAAACTATTATGCCGGCTTTGTCTGTCCGTCCGCACTTTGTCTGTCCGCCCTTAGATCTTAAAAGCTACTGAGGTTAGAAGGCTGCAAATTGGCATATAGATCATCCACCCTCCAATCATCAAACATAACAAATTGCAGCCCTCTAGCCTCAGTAGTTTTTTTAAAATTTTATTTAAGGTTAAAGTTAGTCATAATCGTGCTTCTAGCAACGATATAGGATATGCCACCACCGGGCAGTGTTAAAGTTTCACGGGCCGCTCCTCACACAGCATTATACCGAGACCACCGAAAGATAGATCTATTTTCGGTGGCCTTGATTATACGCTGTAGCGCCTGTACAGAAAACTCGGTTGCGCCAAAGAAACTTCGGCGTATTTTTTACTCGTTTTATATATTCATGGATTGGAAGTCTGAAAATTGAGAGAGAATGCAGGTGGAAAGTTGTGGTGCAGGACGAGGGGATACGAACATCGGGAAGTATGATGTTTGCACAGAATACAATACAGATGGCAACAGTGAGAAAAACTACATAGACTGGTAAAAGATCTTGAAAGCGTTTGTTAGAGTAAAAGTTGGAAATCAACAAATATAAACGATAAAACATCCAAAGCATAAACAATAATGATAGGCTTTGAGTCTCATAATAATAATAATAATAATAATAATAATAATAATAATAATAATAATACCGGAAAAAAGTCGAATAAATACAAACAATAAACACCCAAAGCATAAAAAATTATAGGTTTCTCATAATAATAATAATAATAATAATAATAATAATAATAATAATAATAATAATAATAATAATAATACCAGATTAACATGGTTTACTCTTCTGATAGGTCTAATGATCAAAGACTGTTTGAACGAACCTGACGCTATAGGAAGTACCTGTCTCTCTCTCTCTCTCTCTCTCTACAACGTTCCCTTGTTTGCTATGTCATACAGTAACCCGATTCCATATGGAATGCATTTCACCCTGTTAATAACTGTGTCACACACTGCAGTTGACTGTCAGTCTGTGTTGATCAAACGCATAGCAGTCTTGTCTACCTGTCAATCAGAATATATCGGGCTGCAAATAACCCTGTGCATAGTGGGCACGACTTTCCGCTATGTACAGATGCAAATTCTTATAATAAATAGTGACGGCGGTAAAAATAGAAATTTGTGATGTGGGATTATTGAAACCCAACACGCAAGAATATATCTGCCTGCTTTTAGATTTCTATAAAAGAAAACTATACGAAGACTGGACACTCACGAATGACTGCATTACTATAAACGTTACTACCCCAAAACAATTCTCCATATATTTTAATAATTTACTTACACTTTCATTTACTGATTTATTTATTTGCTAATTTACCTTTTTCAAACAACCGATTTCTTTCTGTATTTCCCATTACCTTCAGTTACTTTTTCGAATGAACACCATAATATTCTTTGGAAGCTTGAATTTCAAGTCAGTGGCCCCTGTGGGCTTGTTCCATATATGTGGGGTTCATCTCATGGATAATAATAATAATAATAATAATAATAATAATAATAATAATAATAATATTAAACTCTCGGATTCTTTGTCTACACTCTAGAGTTTAATAATAATAATAATAAAATAATAATAATAATAATAATAATAATAATAATAATAATAATAATAATAAACTCTCAGATTCTTTTTCTTGAGTTGCTGTCGAAATGTGGTTAAAGCAAAATCGAAATTGAAGCAACTAGTTTAAACTGCTTCAGATCAACTCCCAAGAAACTCAGATAAGAAACTGCTGAAACTCAGACTTGGGTCAGCGTGCGAAATTAGTTTCAGAACTGAGACTGAATGATGAAATGCCTTTTAATTAAATAATTTTTTAACTTAATTTTCCCATAATTCTATTAATTCTGGATTTCATTTCTGGCTGACCTGACAGTGAGATTAACAAGGCAGTGATTTGTTAATCTCACAGACCTGGCAGTGAGATTAACAAGGCAGTGACTTGTTAATCTCACTGACCTGACAGTGAGATAAACAAGGCAGTGACTTGTTAATCTCACTGACCTGGCAGTGAGATAAACAAGGCAGTGACATGTTAATCTCACAGACCTGGCAGTGAGATTTACAAGGAAGTGACTGGTTAATCTCACTGACCTGACAGTGAGATTAACAAGACAATGACTTGTTAATCTCACTGACCTGGTAGCGAGATTAACAAGGCAGTTAATTAAACTTTAACCACGGCCCGGTGGTGGCCTGTCCAATGTCGTTGCCAGATGCACGATTATGGCTAACTTTAACCTAAATAAAACTAAACTTACTGAGGCTAGAGGGCTGCAATTTGGTATGTTTGATGATTGGAGGCTGGATGATCAACGTACCAATTTGCAGCCCTCTAGCCTCAGTGGTTTTTAAGATCTGAGGGCGGACAGAAAAAAGTGCGGACGGGCAGACATAGCCGACACAATAGTTTTCTTTTCAGAAAACTAAAAATAAAGTTGAAACATATCAACTTTCCAAATCCATTACCGGATTCCATTTTTTTTCCTTAGATTAAAAATAATCTAAGCTTGCTTTTACGGTGTTAATTCCTTACCTGAATTATTTTAATGTTGCCTTTTCTACTGGCGATTATGAGTTATATTTCATGTTCGTCGATGATGTATGTTTTTATATTGGCAGTAGTCCTGGGAATACGGATTTAGGAAACGTGGGTGATTAGGAACAAACTCTTCCAAGGATTTTTATATTCTATTCTGGGTAAGAACACAATAGATGGGGCAGCGTGTCAATGTATGTATATAGTGGGTAAACAGATTTTCTATTTTTATTATCTCAAAGGAAACTTTTTTTATACATTTCGTCAGTTATGTATCAGTTTGATGTTTGTGCACAAACCCGAGAACGCTTATGCATACATACACATACACACACACCTTTTTATATATATATATATATATATATATATATATATATATATATATATATATATATATATATATATATATATATATATATATATATATATATATATATATATATATACACAGTATATATATATATGTATATATATATATATATATATATATATATATATATATATATACACATATATATATATGTATATATATACAGAAATAATCAAACACAATTACTTGTGGAACTGAAATAAATTTCTGGCTCACATCAGGATTATATAGGTCTTCCAATGGAAAGATAGAGATATATATAATAATATATATAAGCCATATATAGTCATATATATATTATATATATATATATATATATATATATATATATATATATATATATATATATATATGCATATATATACATATACACACATATATATATATTTATATATATATATATATATATATATATATATACATATACATACATGCATATATTTATATATATATACATATATGCATATATATATGCAGTATATATATATATATATATATATATATATATATATATATATATATATATATATATATATATATAATTCCGTGTGTATGCACGTGTGTGCCTATGCTTCTAAACATAAACGTCAAGAAATATATAAAAACCCAAAGTTACTTTTGAAATAAAAGAAAACTGCTCATCCACTTTTGAATCAGAAAATAAAACATTTGGTCTTTCATGTACCCCAACGAAAATTAGTTAAATGGTGGATCAGTTTTTTTATTCCATTCTCCAACTCACGCTGAAGTTCTATTTTTAAAACGAGAGAGAGAGAGAGAGAGAGAGAGAGAGAGAGAGAGAGAGAGAGAAATGATCGCCAGTCTCTATGAAAGATGAAACCTACTGCTTTCAAGGATCCCGGGATCGAATGAGTTTCTGATTGGACGTTGAAATCAAAAGGAATCCTGGGTCTAAAGCTGATATGTTATTTATTTCAATCAATGATATATATATATATATATATATATATATATATATATATATATATATATATATATATATATATACAATAAAACAGAAATAAATTTTTCACGTCTACTCGATTCTTCTTCTGAGAGCAACAATTTGACTCATACTATTGGGGAAAACTTCGCTGGTATGCAAGCAGTTAGCTTGCCCAGGAGTTCCAATTTTTATGAATAATAATAATAATAATAATAATAATAATATCTTATTACTCAGAAGGGATAATAATGAAAAGTGACTATATTCAGAACTATTGCCTTTCCCCAGGTTCTTACAGATTATGTACATCCGACGTGAGTCAGGTCACGTGATTGTGTGTTGATGCATCTTATATCAGCCTTGAAGAAAGAGTAGTATTGGGAAGAATTGCAAAAAGATATTGTATAAAATCAATTCCACTGATGTTCTGAGTCAAGTTTTTACTCAATTATATAATAATAATAATAATAATAATAATAATAATAATAATAATAATAATAATAATAATAATAATAATCAGAACTATTGCTTTCCCCTTCTTACAATTATCGGTCATAATAAGATAAGCCTTGAAGATAAAGTAAGAAGAATTAAAAATATTTTCCTCACTGAGGAGCTTTTATATATTAATAATTATGCACTAACAGAAGAAATAATTTTAAGAAGAATTGCGGACTTCTCTTCAGTGGAGGTCTTGTATAAAGCTCATTTGTCATTTCCATGGGGAAAATCAAAATCTGCATTTGCTTTTATATATTAATAATAATAACAATTGTTGCCGCGACGCGTTTCGACAGACTCTTCTGTCATTCTTCAGCGGGAATAATAAGTTGTTGTTTTAGATTTAGCTGGCCTTGTGTCAGCACGGGCTCTGCTTCTAGAGCAGCCCGTAACAGATTAATAATAATAATAATAATAATAATAATAATAATATTCATTCCAGCGTTAATGTCATGCCGGCTGACATCATCGGTAGATATTGGGCTGGATGAATGATGTCATTATCTACTCTTTTGTCGTAGTCACATGAACAGGGTTGTCGTTTTCAGGTATTCGTTGGATTTGGCATTAATTCGTGGGTAGGAGCGATGCCTCCTACGTCGTATTCATTGTTGGTTTTCTTGGTCTCTAGCAGGCGCAGAACTATATATAACACTGTTGCGGGAGATGGAAATAATCTGCACCTCCTGGGCGTGGCAGGAGATCCTTTTCATCGTGGTCATTCAATATAAGCGCCGGGCATCCTCGGACAGGACATCAAATTGGTAGACCACGTTCTTCTTGAGGGGTTCTCTTGCTGGGAGAGGCCGTCAAAAGGATCTCCTGCCAATGGGAACGCTGGAATGAATGACATTTCCAGGTTGCGAAGATCTTATTTCGGCAGAAATGAAGTTCGCCGTCTGCAACCAATCAGAATTCGCCATTTCTGCTTCTTTATTCAGAAAGACTGCAATTGTCCTCTACTAGCTCCTGCTTCAGAAGAGTTTCGAAACGCGTCGCGGCAACAATTGTATAGAACAACTGTATCAGTTAACTCCAGATTTTTGACTTTTTTGGTCGAGCTGTTAGCACGCACCTCCACTGAAGAGAAGTTGAAAATAGAAAAATCTTCCAAAATAAATAGCAGCAATAATATTCAATAATAATAATAATAATAACCCGATAAAGTGGCTAAAAATATTTCCTCACAGGAACTTATGCACTAACAGAAGAAATAGTAAGAAGAATTGAAAAGCTCTTGTATAAAATCAATTCCACTGATGCTGCAATTTCTTTTATAATAATAATAATAATAACAACCAGATAAGGTGGTTCTCTCATGAACTCAGCATTAACAGGAGTACTGAATTGGTCTCTCAGAACTATATCTCTAATCTCTCAATTCTAATCTCTCTCTCTCTTTATTTCTCTTTATTTCTCTCTCTTCCTTTTCTGTTCAGTATGGACTCAATTGGCCCTGCCTTCGTTTAGGAATACATTCAGTTAACTGAATTTGTCTGTCTTTGTGCCTCTCTTCTCTCGAGCTGCCTGTCTCTCTGTCTCTGTCTCCGTCTCTGCCTGTCTGTCTCCGTCTGTGTGATTCTCTCTCTCTCTCTACCTCTGTATGTCTGTCTGTCTCTCTCTCTTTCTTTGTCTGTCTGTGTCTCTCTCACTGTCTCTTTCTCTCTTTTTCTGTCTATCTCTCCCTGTCTCTCTCACTGTCTCTGTCTGCCTGTCTGTCTGTCTCTCTCTCTCGAAACGGGAGAAAGAAACCATGCGCTAATTGCATCTCTTCGACAACATAAAAAGCTGAAAACTTGAGCTGGCGTTTGAAAATGGAATAAAATAAAGACAGGCTTTAACCCGCTTGCTTTCCTGACGCAGGTATGCATACCGAGGGCTATTGTATTCAACAGCCAGTTTTTAAATCGATGCCAATTTTCTCTCTCTCTCTCTCTCTCTCTCTCTCTCTCTCTCTCTCTCTCTCTCTCTCTCTCTCTCTCTCTCTCTCTCTCTCTCCGTTCCGTTCTGCTGCTGCTTCAGTATCTGGGACTCTTTTACTTCAGTCCTAAAATAGGCGAATAAATGCGCATAAAAGTGTGTCTTTGCGCGTGCGCGTTTAGGTGCAACAGCAAGCGAGGACTGGTATGGAAGAGTGCGTGGTTACGTCTACATTCAAAGACCCTGAAACAATGGTCTCAAAGCGTGAATAAAATCAAACATGTTGGTGGTTTATATCAACAGTGGCCTACACAAGTATAATGCCATCTCTATAAAGAGGATGACATAATATCATACACTCCTAGATTTAGTTTCACCTCAGTCCTGTGTTTTGGTTCCAACTCCCCGTGATTTTAATGACTCTATTTTCCGAGAACTTGTTTCCTTTATCAGTGCGAATACTGCTCATAGCCTTGAGAACTAAGCAAATATCAGAGATTATTTACATTTGTGTTGTTTTGTCTGAGAATGGCCTAGGTGTGTGGTCACCTTAGAGGTGTAGAGACAAGCTGTTCTCCTTAAAAAGTTTCCCAAGACAGTTTGACCGCTTCACCCATTGTTTCAAGTATGTAGCCTTTTATTCTTGCTAATTTTTCCTTGCTGCTAGGTAATGATTTGAGTTGTGAAAAACGCTGTGGCAGACTCGAACATTTCCATGCAACTAATCTTGGTCAACCATCTAAATTCATAGCACTAATAGCAGTTTCTAGCCTAAGATATGATGAGACTAGTTGAGAAAAGCAGGTTTAGCATTCTTCAAGAGACTTACCACATATCAACAGGTTTTGGTAATGCCTCCGACACACGGTAACTCCGTCCAAAGAAGTTGACGCTAAATATCACTGCCCTAAAATGGAAAACTGCAGTATCTGCAAAATTTTCCAAATTGAGATATGCCACCTGTTGGGCTCGTGGAACACAAAATACACAAGTTCCTGCAGTTTCAGAATGATTTTTCAATGCTTTATTTAGGGGGCCCCATTTGCAGTATCTGCAAAGTCAGCAGTAAGGCAAGGGAAAACTGCAGTATCTACCATTTTTCTCAGTTTCGTATTTTTGCAGATACTGCAGTGTTCCAATTTAAGGCAGATTACTATGCTTTGTATTCTCATCCACAGTCCAAACTGTTAAAGACGGATTTTAGAAGCGACATGCTCATCTGGCATGAGTTTACTGAGAAAGTTCAGAATCACAAATGCTCCTGAACTCTGTGAGAATGTCCTACCATTTTACGATAAAATGAACTTCTATCTTGCCACTAAGTACACTACAGGGCCCCATGCTGCAATAGAAGCCGCTGGTACAATTGGCTAGCTTGACAAGCTATTATTATTATCATTATTATTATTATTCAGAAGATGAATCCTATTCATATGGAACAAGCCACCAAAGGGGCCATTAACTTGAAATTCAAGCTTCCAAGAATATTAAGGTGTTCATTAGGGAGAAGTAAGAGGAAGTAAAGGGAAATGCACAAAGGAGCGATCCCACTCACTTATTAAAAAAGAAAAAAATTAATAAATCAACAAATAGATAAAAAAACATATTGAAATGCAAGGAGAATAGTATTAGGGTAGCAATGCATTGCACCTTCGCTTGAATTTCTGAAGTTCCAATTGCAGAAGTTCAAACGAAAGTGCCAAGAGTCCAATAGCAGAAGTTCAAACGAAAGTGCCAAGAGTCCAATAGCAGAAGTTCAAACGAAAGTGCCAAGAGTCCAATAGCAGAAGTTCAAACGAAAGTGCCAAGAGTCCAATAGCAGAAGTTCAAACAGAGAGTGCAGAAGTTCAAGAGTCCAAGTAGCAGAAGTTCAAACGAAAGTGCCAAGAGTCCAATTGCAGAAGTTCAAACGAAAGTGCCAAGAGTCCAATAGCAGAAGTTCAAACGAAAGTGCCAAGAGTCCAATAGCAGAAGTTCAAACGAAAGTGCCAAGAGTCCAATAGCAGAAGTTCAAACGAAAGTGCCAAGAGTCCAATAGCAGAAGTTCAAACGAAAGTGCCAAGAGTCCAATTGCAGAAGTTCAAACGAAAGTGCCAAGAGTCCAATAGCAGAAGTTCAAACGAAAGTGCCAAGAGTCCAATAGAAGTTCACGAAAGTGCCAAGAGTCCAAAGCACGAAAGTGCCAAGAGTCCAATAGCAGAAGTTCAAACGAAAGTGCCAAAGAGTCCAATTGCAGAAGTTCAAACGAAAGTGCCAAGAGTCCAATAGCAGAAGTTCAAACGAAAGTGCCAAGAGTCCAATAGCAGAAGTTCAAACGAAAGTGCCAAGAGTCCAATTGCAGAAGTTCAAACGAAAGTGCCAAGAGTCCAATAGCAGAAGTTCAAACGAAAGTGCCAAGAGTCCAATAGCAGAAGTTCAAACGAAAGTGCCAAGAGTCCAATTGCAGAAGTTCAAACGAAAGTGCCAAGAGTCCAATAGCAGAAGTTCAAACGAAAGTGCCAAGAGTCCAATTGCAGAAGTTCAAACGAAAGTGCCAAGAGTCCAATAGCAGAAGTTCAAACGAAAGTGCAAGAGAGAAGTTCAGAGCAGAAAGTGCCAAGAGTCCAATAGCAGAAGTTCAAACGAAAGTGCCTAGAGTCCAATTGCAGAAGTTCAAGCAGAAAGTG
The DNA here is from genome assembly GCF_040412425.1 of Macrobrachium rosenbergii. NCBI lineage: Eukaryota > Metazoa > Arthropoda > Malacostraca > Decapoda > Palaemonidae > Macrobrachium > Macrobrachium rosenbergii. Next base: position 44,761,550 of record NC_089760.1, on the reverse strand, counting down.
CCAAGAGTCCAATAGCAGAAGTTCAAACGAAAGTGCCAAGAGTCCAATAGCAGAAGTTCAACCGAAAGTGTCAAGAGTCCAATAGCAGAAGTTCAAACGAAAGTGCCAAGAGTCCCATTGCAGAAGTTCAAACGAAAGTGCCAAGAGTCCAATAGCAGACGTTCAAACGAAAGTGCCAAGAGTCCAATAGCAGAAGTTCAAACGAAAGTGCCAAGAGTCCAATAGCAGAAGTTCAAACGAAAGTGCCAAGAGTCCCATTGCAGAAGTTCAAACGAAAGTGCCAAGAGTCCAATTGCAGAAGTTCAAACGAAAGTGCCAAGAGTCCAATAGCAGAAGTTCAAACGAAAGTGCCAAGAGTCCAATAGCAGAAGTTCAAACGAAAGTGCCAAGAGTCCAATAGCAGAAGTTCAAACGAAAGTGCCAAGAGTCCAATAGCAGAAGCTCAAACGAAAGTGCCAAGAGTCCAATTGCAGAAGTTCAAACGAAAGTGCCAAGAGTCCAATAGCAGAAGTTCAAACGAAAGTGCCAAGAGTCCAATAGCAGAAGTTCAAACGAAAGTGCCAAGAGTCCAATTGCAGAAGTTCAAACGAAAGTGCCAAGAGTCCAATAGCAGACGTTCAAACGAAAGTGCCAAGAGTCCAATTGCAGAAGTTCAAACGAAAGTGCCAAGAGTCCAATTGCAGAAGTTCAAACGAAAGTGCCAAGAGTCCAATAGCAGAAGTTCAAACGAAAGTGCCAAGAGTCCAATAGCAGAAGTTCAAACGAAAGTGCCAAGAGTCCAATTGCAGAAGTTCAAACGAAAGTGCCAAGAGTCCAATGGCAGAAGTTCAAACGAAAGTGCCAAGAGTCCAATTGCAGAAGTTCAAACGAAAGTGCCAAGCGTCCAATTGCAGAAGTTCAAACGAAAGTGCCAAGAGACACAGGGACAGAATTAGTGGCCTCGCTCACTGCACTGCACTGCTCAGTCATTTGTGGTCAAACATCGCTTACAACCTGAGGCTCAGACCTACTTGACGACCTATGCTTAGGCATGACGCTAGGTATATAATATTTCATATATAATTTATCAAAAACTTAAACAAATCAGGAGCTTCCTCTTGTTCTATATATGCTCAATGTAGTATCTGACGAATAATTCAACAAGCTTTTAGTTAATTTTCAAGATCGTCCATAAGGTTACTTTAGGAAATTAAAATTAAGTTCTTCTTATGTGTTATTTACACTCTTTACATAGGTTTCCCCAGGAAGGAGAAAACTCAGACTTCCAAAAATAAATGTAAAACAAGTACACACACACAGGGGTTCGTGTGAAGCTCCAGATGATCTAAATATAAAACCTCAATGCAGAGAAAACAGAATGAAGACTAATTTATCCAAAAGACATTTTTCAAAAACACTGAAGGAATTGGAATAAATGAATTGAATATAGAATTTAGGCCAAAGGCCGAGCACTGGGACCTACGAGGTTATTCAGCGCTGAAAAGGAAATTGACAGAAGGTTTGAAAGGTGTAACAGGAGGAAAACCTCAAAGCAGTTGCACTATGAATCAATTGTTAGGAGAGGGTGGAGAATAAGATGGAAGAGAGAACATATGAAAGGAGGTACAGTAAAAGGAACCAAAGAGGTTGCAGCTAGGGGACGAAGGCACGTCAAAAAGAACCTTAAGTAATGCCTACAGTGCACCGCTTGAGGTGCACTGACGGCGCTACCCCACTACTGGGAGGAAATGGAATAAGATAAACCTACTAATAATAAACTGAAGAGGAAAAACACCAACCTAGAACTAGCAAGGAAAGAGTTAACTAGAAACCAAAACAGTTCGAGCATTCCAAGAATCTATCGCAGCGATCACAGCCGGAATGCTTCGTAATCAAAGCGAAAATGTATTACGTGATTATCGGAAAACGAACGGTGGATATCCAATTTTATTCGCATTATAATTAGCATCAAGCATATCGCGATATGCGGAAGGCTTATTATTATTATTGTTATCGCCATTCGATCAGAAACGTAACAATCGCCCCCAAATAAATAAAAGAGAGAGATTATGGACGTAATAACGCCGGTAATTAGGATAAAAAATGGAAGCGATCAGCATCATTTGCGGGAGAGACGGAACGCAGGTAACCTAAATTTACGAAATACAAAAAAAAAAAAAAAAAAAAAAAAGATTCATTAATTATGATCAGGTCCCGGACACCTGGAATCCTAACGAGAATAGAAGGGGGCATTTCACAAAGGCTTCTCCCCTCGCCTTTTATGTTGGGGGGATGGGGAAGGGGGAGTGGGAGGAAGGGGAGGAATCTTTATGACCCGTCAATCCGTGAACCCCTGACATTTATTTCATGCTGGTGGGTCGAGATGAGGTCGCAACTAATGTTTAAGTGCTGAACAGAATCAGAAACAGATTTTTGTTCAGTTCTGAGAATAAAACGCGCCGCAAAAATCTCTATCGAACATTTCCTTGATCTTGCTTTTTAGAAGCAAATCTTCACGGGAACTGAAACTGAATAAAATCACAAAAACAATAATAACAGGAAGAGATAAAATAACTGTTTTTTTATGTATAGACGAAACATGATGAAGACTATTCATGCACAAATAATTGCAATTCTCATGGTAATTTGGATAGTGAGTAAAATCAAAAAAAAAATCAGGAAGAGATAAAATAGTTTTTTATGTATAGATGAAACATAATGAAGACTATTCATGCACAAACAAGCATGATGAAGATTATTCATGCACAAATAAGCACGATGAAGACTATTCATGCACAAACAAGCATGATGAAGATTATTCATGCACAAATAAGCACGATGAAGACTATTCATGCACAAACAAGCACGATGAAGACTATTCATGCACAAACAAGCATGATGAAGACTATTCATGCACAAACAAGCATGATGAAGACTATTCATGCACAAACAAGCATGATGAAGACTATTCATGCACAAACAAGCATGATGAAGACTATTAATGCACAAACAACTGCAAACAATAATTCGTTGCAACAATCACGATGCATAGTGTCCTATACCAAACCTGTTTACACAGCAGGGGTCTTAGTGCCATCAGCGGACCTCACGCGGCGCACTGTAAGCATGACTAAATGGTGTTCGCTGCACCCAATTTTTTTTAGCCTTTTGCCTCACCTCCATTCCACTTCCTTTCTTCAATCTTGCTTTCCAACCTCTCTGACTATTCCTTCTCAGTAAAGATGGTGAGTTTTGTCCTGGTTCAGCTTTTAGATAGTGGTACTTCATTTTCATCTATTTTGCTGTTCAACCACTCCAACTTTTTAACATAAATTTTATGAATCCAGTCCAATTCAAACCTAAAAAAAAAAGTCTAGTGACTAAAAAAATAGCCATTGGTGACTAAAATAAATAGTATTGGTGACTATAAATATAAAAATAGTATTGGTGACTATAAATATAAAAACAGTCATTGGTGACTAAAAAAAATTGTTTTGGCGACTATAAATATAAAAATAGTCACTGTTGGCTAAAAACAGCAGCTACTAGTGACTAAAAACATAAGTTATTACCGAACTACACCTAACAACAAACCATCAATCCTAAAGAGAAACGAGAAGATTCAACTCCAACGAAATTTGCAACCGCTTACACAGCCAACAGGTAGAACTTGTTCCTCCGAAGTCTTCCCGAACGGCGCAACCAAATGCCAAGTTCTCACGTGAAACTTCAAATATTGAAAACTTATTCCGGTTGACATTCAACAGCTGCTCTTCAATTTCTGTGTTTTTGATGTTAACATTCTTCCTTGCTTCCTCCCTTGTGCTTCTTAAAGGCGATGACTCCTGTGCGTTATTCCCAGAACCCTGTAAATAATGCAACCATACACTTTTATTAATTCATTTTTTATTTTTTAATAAGTGAAAAATCTTCTTTTTGCAAATACCTTTGCCTTCTCTTACTCCTTCCTAATGAAAACCATATTCTTTGGAAGCTTGAGTTTCAAGTCAATAATAATAATAATAATAATAATAATAATAATAATAATAATAATAATAATAATAATAATAATAATAATAATACATGACATGAGGTTAAAACTAAATAACTATGGCCGTTCATTGTTTGAAAGGTATGGTGTGTAGGTAACCCTTCCAAGTACTGAACACAACCTACGGCCTTTACTTTCATCACCCAACAATAATTGGGTCATTGAAATGTTTATTATTGTCATTCTCAACGTAGCTTTTTATTCACGCTTCAGAATATGAGAAATTTATATTATATAACCAAGAAATAACACTTTCCGAAATCCTCTCACGCAATATAATGCAAATGACATACAAGACATAGATGATATCGATTTTCTAAACTGCCCCTCCTCGTCAAAACTTTGGAACTTAAAAATTTCAAGCGAAGATGCAATGCCCTGCTACCCTGATGCTATTCTCCTTGCGTTTATAATACATTTTTTTTTATTTATTGATTTATTATTTTATTTCCTTCTTTTTAACGAGCGAGATATCTTCTCTCTGCATTTCCCTTTACCTTCTCTTGCTTCCAAATGAGCGCCATATTCTTTGAAGCTTGAATTTCCAAGTCGAATGGTTCATCTTCTGAATGATGGGCTTGTTCCATATGAATAGGTTCATCTTCTGAATAATAATAATAAAAATAATAATAATAATAATAATAATAATAATAATAATAATAATAATAATATTATTATTATTATTATTATTATTATTATTATTTGGAAGCTTGAATTTCAAGTCAATGTCCCCTGTGGTGGACTTGTTCTATATGAATAGGGTTCATCTTCTGAAAAATAATAATAATAATAATAATAATAATAATAATAATAATATTATTATTATTATTATTATTATTTGGAAGCTTGAATTTCAAGCCAATGGCCCCTGTGGTGGGCTTGTTCCGGATGAATAGGGTTCGTCTTCTAAATAATAATAATAATAATAATAATAATAATAATAATAATAATAATAATAATAATAATAATAATAATAAAAACCTAAACTCAGATGTAAATATGACTGAATTTCTCTAAGCAAGCCAGTCATAAAACTCCAGTAAAAAATCAAGACATCCAAGACAGCAGATTTTAATGGAAGCTGGCGCGATGGAAGTCTGCCGTCCGGTTCATATTTAACGTGAAAGGGTTACTAAAAATATACACTGTATATGTAACCTTATACAATAAAATATTATAATACAGCACCTTTCTAAATCCAAAGAATCATACCTCATTAAACCTCATTAACATTTTAAAATTAAGTGCACTTCTCCCCGCATTAAGGATCATTATAATGAGAAACACTTTAAAAGATTTATAGAGCTGAGAAATCTAATTACGTAGACCGTTTCAGAAATTAAATTGTAATATTTACAGGTTTGCAATTTACGAGCTTACAAAGCGAGAATGTTGAAAAAACCAACATATTAAAAATGCGCAATCGAGTTTTCTGTACAGCGTATAATCACGGACACCGAAAATAGATCTATCTGTCGGTGGTCTCGATATAATGCCGTATGAGCCGCGGCCAATGAAACCCTCAGCCTGCCGTCGTGGCCTGTCCTATATCGTTGCCAGAATCACGATTATGGCTAACTTTAACCTTAAATAAAATAAAACCCACTGAGGCTACAGGGCTGCAATTTGGTATGTTTGATGACTGGAGGGTGAATGATCAACATACCAATTTGACGCCCTCTAACCTCAGTAGTTTTTAAGATCTGAGGGCGGACAGAACAAAGTGCGGACGGACAGACAAAGCCGGCACAATAGGTTTCTTTCACAGAAAACTAAAACCAGGTTTTAGGAAACGTCAACCATAAATTTTCCCGTGTTTCTGATTACTCTGAAGTATCTTATCTTTATCGACGGAACCTCTCGACATTCGACATCCATAAATTTCTTCTAGTTTTCTTGCAGGAGACATGAGAAGGAATCAGGAGACAAATTGAGTGAGATAAGGAAGTGTGGAAGACAAACAGTGATAAATGGCTGAACAACTGACAGAGAATAATTGGATAATCAGAAAAGTCGACAAGACAGAAGGAAGTTATAAATTATAATGAAGCATTAGCGAGAGTCCACAATCTAATAAACTATACCATAAACATGAGTCGGTGATTTATCGCATATTTGTCACAAACATGTTGAAAACAAGTCACCGACCGCAAGTGGAGAACGATCCTTTGGAAAATGTTGGATACTTGTATGAAGCACTAGTTAGAACGATTAGTAAGTCGTTGATTTGTATTCAACTTGTCTGTGATATCTATGCGATAAGCTGTCGACATATGTTTACGGCACGCTTCACCGTCGATGCAAAAATAATACGAAACTATGATAAATAATTTCATATAAATTTGCACTCAACAAGCTCGGCAAAACAAAAAGGAATCTATTCTTCCAAGTCCAATACGGGGAATTCTAACCCCTTTAACAAGTGAAAAATGCACCGAAGTTTCTTCGGCGCAATCGAGTTTTCTGTACAGCCATTACAGCGTATAATCAAGGCCACGAAAACAGATCTATCTTTTGGTGGTCTCGGTATAATGCTGTATGAGCCACGGACCACGAAACTTTAACCACGACCCGGTGGCGACCCACGTATATCGTTGCCAGAAGCACGTTTACGGCTAACTTTAACCTTAAATAAAATAAAAACTATCAAGGTGAGATGGCTGCAATTTGGTGTTTGATGAATGGAGGGTGGATGATCAATATACCAATTTGTAGCCCTCTGGCCTCTGTAGTGTTTAAGATCTGAGAGCGGACAGAAAAAGTGCGGACGGACAGACCAACCAGGCACAATAGCTTTGTTTTACAGAAAACTAAAAGCCAAATGTAACTGTTAAAGATTTTATGTAACTAAGAGCGACAAGATGATATATATATATATATATATATATATATATATATATATATATATATATATATATATATATATATATATATATATATATATAAAAAGAGAAACTTGTGGCATATCAGTGAACGATGGAGTCCACAATGGAGGCGGCCTGACTATTCTCTAAGTCTGACAAACTTCCCAGCTCTCTCTGATTTACCCCGAACTTGTCACATTCATCCACAGCCGAGAACTTCCCTTGACTTCTCCTCCTCCTCCAGGAGTTGGAGGGTGAGGGGCGTCCCGAAATTGACGGTCCTTTCTCTCTTTCTTTTCTCTTATAAGATAGTCGTTGGGGTTTGTGGTTCCATGAATGGGAGAAATGTATGACGAACAAAAATGGCCAAGCATTTCATTTTAAATAAATGCTAGCTTCAAGGTAAAACTGCCTTCTTTTGAAACGTAATAAAGTAATTAAAATACATACAAAATATTATATATTACTATTATTACTGTTATTATTCAGAAGATGAACCCTATTCACACGGAACAAGCCCACCAAAGGGGCCACTGCCTTAAAATCCAAGCTTCCAAAGAAGCAACCGAAGGTTATGGGGAACACAGAAAGAAGAGATCACTTATTAAGAGAGAAAAATTAATAAACAAATTAATAAATACACAGAAAAATGTAAGTAAAATATTAAAATACAAGGAGAACTGTGTTTTAGTTTCCCGAGAAAGAGAGTTCCTATCTGTTTTCCTGTAGATTCCTATTTCCCGTTTACCACTTCTTTTAGTTTCCAGCCTCTTTTTAGTTCTCTGTAAAAGAAAACTATTGTGCCGGCTTTGACTGTCCGTCCGCAGTTTTTCTGTCCGCCCTCAGATCTTACAAACTACTAAGGCTAGAAGGCTGCAAATTGATATGTTGATCATCCACCCTCCAATCATCACACATACCAAATTGCAGCCCTGTACCCTCAGTAGTTTTTATTTCATTTAAGGTTAAAATTAGCCATAATCGTGCTTCTGGTAACAATATAGGATAGGCTACCACCGGCCCGTGGTTACAGATTCATGGGCCGCGACTCATACAGCATTATACCGAGACCACCGAAAGATAGATCTATTTTCGATGGCCTTGATTATACGCTGTACAGAAAACTCGATTGCGCCAAAGAAACTTCGGCGCATTTTTTACTTTTTTTTTTTTTTACAAATAACAAAACTATCCTCAGTAAATTTAACGAGAAAATGTCTTCGATAAGGATAAGAGATTTGTAAATATATAGCATTAAACACAGATGAAAGTCCACAGAGGGAGATTTCATAATGCAACACAATATTGTCTTCAAGTGCCGCCTCCCCTTTTATGTTAAATACTCTCTCTCTCTCTCTCTTCTGAGATTACGCAATAACTCATATTTATAAGCTACCCTCTGTGTATGCTTAATTTACATTCTAGATCATACTTCACTAAAACCTGCTGTATGAACAGCACAGACGACTAAGAGGTTCTGAGACTTCTCAAGAGTCAAGAAATAATATGGGATATCTTTTACGTTCTCGACCCAAATAACAAGTAAAAAATGCGCCGCAGTTTCTTTGGCTCAATCGAGTTTTCTGTACAGCCGCTACTGCGTATAATCAAGGGCACCGAAAATAGATCTATCTTTCGGTCGTCTCGGTATAATGCTGTATGAGCCGCGGTCCATTAAACTTTAACCACGGCCCGGTGGTGGCCTATCCTATATCGTTGCCAGAAGCACGATTATGGTTAACTTTAACCTTAACATAAAATAAAAACTACTGAGGCTAGAGGGCTGCAATTTGGTTTGTCTGATGATTGGAGGGTGGATGATCAACATACCAATTTGCAGCCCTCTAGCCTTAGTAGTCTTTACGATCTGAGGCGGACAGAAAAAAGTGCGGACGGGCAGACAAGGCCGGCGCAATAGTTTTCTTTTAGAGAAAACTAAAACTAGGAATTTACAGAAATGAAATACCCAGTTTCTAAAGCTGACATGTTTTATTAAGTTCATGTCAATGGGAAATAATTATATCGATTTAAATTAGGAATATCCTCATTTCTAGAGTCACAATGGAGATACGATGAATCTTCTAATTCTTTCAAGTTAACGTCACGGAGGAACAGTTATATTAATAAAAATTGAGAACATCTCATAAGAATATCCAAGTCTTGAAGACATCACGGGTAACTCAAAATTACTAAAACAACAAAATAAAAAAAATCCCACAGTTCATTAAAACAAAACTTCCATTTCCAATTTCTCTTTTTTTTCCCCCAGTAAAAAAAAAAATCCCACACTTCATGAAAACAAAACCTCCATTTCCAATTTCTCTTTCTTTCCAGTTCAAAAAAAAAAAAAAAATCGCACAGTTCATTAAAACAAAACTTCCATTTCCCATTTCTCTTTTTATTTTAGTTCCAAAAAAAAAAAATTCAACCGTTAATTAAAACAAAACTTTCCATTTCCAATTTCTCTTGTTTTTCCAGTTCAAAAAAAAAAAAAAAATTACCACAGTTTTTAAACCAAAACTTCCATTTTCAACTCCTTTTTTTTCCAGTTCCATGATTCATCAAACTCGTAGAGCAGCTGGAACAACAAACATTTATTTTTTTTCGAGACGAAAATATTCCCATTTTAAAGGGCAATTTTCAAGTTCCCGATTGGCTTAGTTTTCTTTTTTTTTTTTTTTTTTTGAGATTTTGCCATCTTCAGCGAACTATCCCAACAGCTGATGCAACAGTTGTGACCTAAGAATTTTGGGTTATATCAACTATGCCTTTTTAGTTAGGCTCAAGTATGGAAGTTAGATCGATATACAAATAGATGATATGTATAAAGATGAGCAATACCTCTCACCTCTAAATAAACAAGATTTACATATATTATTATTATTATTATTATTATTATTATTATTATTATTATTATTATTATTATTATTATTCAAACAAAGATGAAATGCATTACTACCCTAATGCTATTCTCCTTGCATTTCAATACATTTTTATCTGTTTATTAATTTGTTTTTTCTTTTTAATTAGTGGGATCTCTTCCTTTTGTATTTCCTTTTACCTTCTATTACTTGAACACCATAATATCCTTTCAAGGCTTGAATTTCAAGTCAGTGGACCCTTCGGTAGGCTAGTTCCATATGAATAGGGTTCATCTTCTGAATAATATAATAAAATAATAATAATAATGAATTTAAGGTCTGTGGCCTCTGTGGGCTTGTTCTATATGAATAAGGTTCAACTTCTGAATAATAATAATAATAATAATAATAATAATAATAATAATAATAATAATAATAATAATAATAATAATAATAATAATTTGGGTAATAAAAATACACAATTATCAGTTAACACTGATGAGGACGAAAATCTTGTTTATTTGACAGAGCAATATATTTACTATATAATTGTGGATTTTTAGAATAATAATAATAATAATAATAATAATAATAATAATAATAATAATAATAATAATAATAATAATAATATGATATGTATAATAATGATAAATACCTGTCACCCATAAATAAACAAGATTTACATATTATTATTATTATTATTATTATTATTATTATTATTATTATTATTACTTTATCCTTCAAAAACTTCTCTCCAACCTTAATTTACGTTCCGTTCTCTAGACAGAGTACGCACGATGAAAAGAAATGGCTAAAACGAACATAACAGTTTCATATCTCTTCCATTACGCCACACGTATTCTGTCCTAACTTCTGTTCCACTTTATACCTGTCTCAGAGGCTCCATTATAGGCGACTTTTATCCATTCCCGGAAATTATTATTATTATTATTATTATTATTATTATTATTATTATTATTATTATTATTCAGAAGATGAACCCTATTCATACGGAACAAGTCCACCGAAGGGGCCACTGACTTGAAATTCAAGCTTCCAAAGAATATTTTGGTGTTCATTAGGAAGAAGTAAGAGGAGGTGAAGGAAAATACAAAAGAAAGAGATCCCACACATTAAAAAAGAAAGAGTACATTATTATTATTATTATTATTATTATTATTATTATTATTATTATTATTATTATTATTATTATTATCGTCCAGCGCCGGAGGCTGAATGCCTTTTCCAAGAACCATTATATAGCTAACTGAATTCATTCCCCAACAGTTATCTATTCCAGCAAAAATCTGTTAAAACAAACTACAGGTCACTATTACATATCAAATAAATCATCAAAAGCCTTCAGTCCAGAATTGCAAAATAATTTAAAGCATGTTCCAGGATATCTATATCACGAATTGTATGTTACGTACTGTTTTGAATGTTATGGAAATTCTATTGTAGATGCGGCCAAATTAATTGACAGAAACCATTCAAATTATTGGCAGTGAAACATATATCGTAAAATTTGGGCCACTGATATCATCACAACTTCGAGGTATTTTATTTCCATCCGCGCTGGTATCATTATCTTTGTTGCTTTTCAGTTTGTTATGCATATTCTGAATGCTATTTTATATTTAGCATCTAATTTTTCTCATTACTGCTAAGATAGTCTGTTTACATTGCTTATACTTGTGCATGTGTGATATTTTTCGATTCATAACGACTCTGAAGGCACTCATGAATTCTAAAATAATTTTTAATTATATATATATTATAATCTATATCCCTATATCTCAAGTGTTCCTTGATTCGCATGCGTTTATTCCTAATTTTTAGTTTTCTGTAAAAGAAACTATTGTGCCGGCTTTGTCTGTCCGTCTGTACTTTATTCTGTCCGCCCTCAGATCTTAAAAACTACTGAGGCTAGAGGGCTGCAAATTGGTATGTTGATCATCCACCCTTCAGTCATCAAACATATCAAATTGCAACCCACCAGCTTTAGTAGTTTTTATTTTATTTGAAGTTAAAGTTAGCCATAATTGTGCTTCTGGCAACGCGACAACACAGGCCACCACGTCCAGCTGAGAGTTTAATGGGCAGCGGCTCATACAGCATTATACCGAGACCACTGGAATACAGATCTATCTTCGGTGGCCTTGATTATATGCAGTAGCGGCTGTACAGAAAACTCGATTGCGCCGAAGATACTTCGGCGCATTTTTTTTACGTGTTTTATATAAAATTACGACCTCGACGAAACATTTTGAACGAGAAGAAACACAAAGACTATTTCTGTGTCCAAGAAAAAAAAAAGCCTTATTCGAAAGAACGTAAATTTCTTTTTTTGCCGTGAACGTATTAACTTTTTTGTCCCTACCGAGTGCCGTTACTACCGGGACATTGGCTCAATAGTAAAAGAATTTCAAAGGGTACTTTGAAATTGAATGAATCCTGAAATGACGGAAAATTACAGAGGATTATTGAAATGAAAAAAAAGTCGGTCAAGTGAGTGCTTATCACCTTTCGCTAAAATTTCTTAATATTCTTGACACTACGTAAAATGGTTGGTGTCCTTATTAATATTCTTGCCACTAGGTCAAATGACTGTTGTTATTAATATTCTTGCCACTAGGTCAAATGATTGTTGTTCTCAATATTCTTGCCACCAGGTCAAATGATTGGTGTTCTCGAAATTCTTGCCACCAGGTAAAATGATTGTTGTTCTTAATATTCTTGCCAACAGGTAAAATGGTTGTTGCTCTTAATATTCTTGCACTGGGTCATATGATTGTTGTTCTCAAAATTCTTGCCACTAGGTCAAATGATTGTTGTTCTCAATATTCTTGCCACCAGGTCAAATGATTGTTACTCTCGAAATTCTTGCCACCAGGTAAAATGATTGTTGTTCTTAATATTCTTGTCAGCAGGTCACATGATTGTTGTTCTTATCAATATTCTTTCCACCAGGTCAAATGACTGTTGTTCTAAATATTCTTGCCACCAGGTCAAATAATAACGTCTTTTTACAGATCACCCGCTTACGCCAGTATATGCAAACGCAAATGCTAATATCTTTGCAGAACTTTTACTTGACCCCGTAAGAGGAAAGCGCCGTCAGTTGCACTGTAGGCATTACGTAAGGATCTCTGCAGCGTCCCTTCGGCCACTTGCTGCAACCCGTTTCATTTCTTGTACTGTACCTCCGTTCATACTCTTTTTTTATCCATCTTACTTTCCTCAACCCTCTTCTAACAATTGTTTCAACATTATTTTCAGCCCTGAATGACCTCATAGGTCCCAGCGCTTGGCCTTTGGCCTAAATTTTATATACCAATTCCAATCACATAATCTACCTGGCAAGAGAGAATCATAAGTATATTGGTGTAAGTCCATGTTTTGATTTCTTGAAATTTAAACTGTCAAGACAAATACTGGGGCGAATTTCGGCCATTCAGCAGCGCTTACGACAGTGGAAAAAAGTTCGAGTGATTGGACAGCAAAATAAAAAGAGAATCTGAAAATAAAGGGAATGAAGAGCATGTATCTGAAGGTATATTCCCATGATGACACTAGTTTTTGAAATGGAATGGAATGTAAAATTTTAGGCCAAAAAGCCAAGCGTTGGGACCTACGAGGTCACTCAGCCCTGAAAGGAAAATTGAGAGTAAAATGGTTTGAAAGGTGTAACAGGAGGAAGACCAAACAGTTGCTCTATGGAACAACTGTTAGAAGAGGGTTGAGGAAAGTAAGATGGAAGGAAAAGTATATGAATGGAGGTACAGTAAAAGGAACGAAAGGGGTTGCAGCTAGGGGCCGAAGGGACGCTGCAAAGAACCTTAAGTAATGCCTACAGTGCACCGCGTGAGGTTCACATATAGCATTACCCCCCTACGAGGAGAACTTGAAATGGATATACAACTTTGGTTCATTTTGCGAGCCCCTCAGTGATTCCTGCGTGACAAAGCATAGTTATCTGGGTCCATTTCCACGTGATGCTAATAAATTTGGGGTTTTTACTAACAAGAGCTGAAATTTATCGGGGTCTGTAGCGGTGGAATTCCATTACTAAAACAATTGGCATCGATTACCATTATGGCTTATAATTCAGACTTTCTAAAATAGAAAGGTTTGGGGTTAAACTTTCACTCTCGAGGAACTAAACGTCCAGATCACAATCACGCTGCTTTAGTTACGCAAATTTACAAAACACAGTTATGCGGAGGCGAAAGAAATTATTAAAATTCATATTTAGTTATGATTCTCTCATATGAACGCGAAGTGGCTAAAATATGATGAATGGTCCCATTCCAGTGAGGGTGAGAAGATGTGCATTTTGAAAGGACATTGGTAGCCAAATTTTCTGTTTTTTTTCTCGACCCAGGCTGCGACTCACTACAGTCGACTGGCTACCAGATACAACATTCCTTGTTTGGCTTACATATGCTCAGTGATTAGCAGAATTCTCCTTGACCACTCTGTTCTCCTCGCGGATACGAACACTTATATCAAAATGCGGAGAGAGAGAGAGAGAGAGAGAGAGAGAGAGAGAGAGAGAGAGAGAGAGAGAGAGAGAGAGAGAGAGAGAGAGAGAGAGAATTTCCTTTTTGTTCTATTTTGCATGAAAAGAGAGTCGAGTTACAATTCCGGATCAGTGTGGAATGCCGAAGGGAGAAAAATTCGAACTGGTATATGTACCCCAAGCTAAGTATTTCCAAGTCAGATTATAAAAAAAAAAAAAAAAAAAAAAATAGAATTTCGACGGATGTGAAGGGTCTACAGGCTGCTCTAGAAGCAAGAGCCCGTGCCCGAATATTTCTGAGAGAGAGAGAGAGAGAGAGAGAGAGAGAGAGAGAGAGAGAGAGAGAGCCTAAGTTGACTGATCGCTTTTTCAAATGAATATGTGATCAATCTGTTTTATGTATGATATAACGATGATGGAAAATATAATAAGCATATAACAGCTTAAGAATAAAACCATCATTTAGCTGTAAAATTAGCATAAAGTAATATATATATATATTACATATAAAGTATATATATATATATATATATAGTATGTATATATATATATATATATATATATATATATATATATATATATATATATATATATATATATATATATATATATATATGCATGTTTGATGATTGGAGGGTGGATAATCAAAATACCAATTTGCAGACCTCTAGCCTCTGTAGTCTTTAATATCTGAGGGCGGACAGAAAAGGTGCGGACAGAGAAAAGTGCGGACGGACAGACAAAGCAGCCACAACAGTTTTCTTTTACAGAAAACAAAATATGCTCTAAATCTGCAATTCCCAACCGGGAATATGAGAAATTGTTTAAAGGGTTCCCTGAAGGTACAAAAGTTGGGAATCACTGCTCTAAATATACCAGATGTCATTCCTCATGAATTCTGATGTCTGTTTTGAGAAAAAGAAAAGTAGTTTTTAGACTGATTTCCACTAAACCAAATCGATAAGTGATCTACCAATTGCTGAATATTCTACGGCACACATTTTGCTCGTACCACAAAAAACCAAATGATTCGTTCAGTACGAAGTACTGTAGTGATCTATAAGCTGGTTTTTTATTCATTCTGCTTTTTGAAATGTCGCATTAATATATCTCCTCACGTTGCTGTTTCAACTCTGTTTATCAAATTTGACAGAATAAGTTAAAAGTTGGAACAATCCGCGGTCTTGTCAAAATGACTGTGCCAGATATTTTAATTTTATATACCAATGCGATGAAATTGCAAGACTGGCCTAACTAGTAACTCGTCTAAGACACTCTAGATACAAAATCATATATAAATTTTATATATAAAAGAGACGAATTGAAACTGACCTAACTAGTAATTTGTCTAATACATGTTAAGTGCATGTTACGTTCTAGATACAGACATTCAACCTTTATGACAAACATTGTTGACTAGAAAAATTATAACAGACCGACGAACAGAATAAAATTATTTAATATCCTTAACGAGGTTTAGGAGTATACAAATCAGTGACGTGAAGAAATGAAATGAAGAGATTCAACAATAAAATGGTAAGTACATATTTAAACTAAACGGCAGCAAAATAATAATTTAACATCGTAAAAATACAAAATAAATGCATGTTAAAGGTTCTAACTATTTTCAAGAACTGTTTATTTAATAAAAACGCAGGCAAAATATTATATATTAATTCTCTCTTTGTAACTAATTACTATTACCAAAATACTTCATCACAACATCATTTTGAAAAATATTGTCGTTATATGATTTTTTCAAGCCACTCAAGGGCTTCAATCAAATGAGGCATTTGACATTTCAGGTCTCAGAAAGTCCAAGATATCAAGAAAAACTGAAATGCCACAAAATGTCAGCTTCAGAATATGCCAATCAATTATGTTCCTTCATTACGTTGGCTTTAGATCTTGTCACACTAAATAAAAATGATCTTTGACTCTCTCTCAATACACACACACACACACACACACACACACACACACACACACACACATATATATATATATATATATATATATATATATATATATATATATATATATATATATATATATATTAAACCTCTACATCCCTCTTTCTATTCACATGATTTTGCGTCATCCATCATCCACGTCGCCATTTAATCTGGAATGTAATCAGTCACATCGTATATTCTGTGTAACAAATAACGTCCATTTCAAATGCAATTTCATTTCCCAACAACCTGCTTCGAGCTCTCTATTCATTTATCATTTGTGTAAGCTCTCTCTAAAATTAAATAGATTAGATGTAGTGGTAAGGTTCTTGCCTACCATTCGAGAGGACCGGGGTTCAAAACCCGCCGCTCACTAGTGGCTTGGGGATGGCGCCATTGCATAAACCCGGTGGCCCGCCATCCTAGCGGTCTTAAAACTTGAGAGGGTTAGTAAAAATAGGCCACGTGTCTTAGGCAACGGGACTTCTCCCCCACGGGCTGGCTGCCTAAGAAACCGGAGTTCAGAACCGGCCCTATGAGCCTTGCGAGGCCCAGGAGGACTTTAACCTAAACGTCACCAGCTAAATCTAGGATTTCTGAATTATACAGACTTCCTAACAGAAGACAAAATAAAACATTGCTGTGCATTACGGTCTCATGGTCTGACGATTTTCCCAATTAACCCTCAAATATAGCCTAATAATCTCATTCTTTTCATGATGATTATCAACACATTATCAATAGTATGTGGGCCATTGATTTTGCTCGTTAACTGCTTATCTTGGAAGGTTTTAATTGGCCCTTGTCATCCAAATACTGTAGTGGATAAAAAACTGGTAAAAGTGTTAGCTGATGCTACCTGTCACCAGTGTGATTAAACTTTGCTATAATTCATTTCATTTACTCGCAGCGTGGGTGTCAAAATGAATATTGTTGGGAAATATATCTAAAATCGTCTTCAATTACGATTCTTTCTGATTCTTTACAATTCATCTACGTTCTATTCAACATACGTTAATTACCTTTCACGCTTCTCACTTCCAGAGGTCCTTTATTCCTCACACCGTTGGACTGTGGAAGTCTCCCTGAGGCTGTCGTGCAATTCGCACCTCAAACGTTCAAGCGAAGATGTCGTTGTATTTTAATAATCACTTATATTTTTATCTGATCATCTATTAATTTTCAAATTTATTTTCTCTTTCCTAATAATTGATCTCTTCTTTCTGTATTTCCTATTACCTTCTGTTACTTCTTTCAAGTGAAAACCAAATTCTTTGGAAGCTTGAATTTCAAGTCAATGACCCCTTTGGTGGGCTTGTTCCATATGAATAGTTTCATCTTTTGAATAATAATAATAATAATAATAATAATAATAATAATAATAATAATAATAATAATAATAATAATAACAGATGCCGAAGTAGCTCCAGGACTCACGCAGAAGAGTGTGCTACTAGAAACAGCGCACATAGTGAGAAAAGTGATGGACTCCTAAGGAGGCAGGATGCAACCCGGAGCCCCACACTATAAAAACCACCCAGTCGAATAGGATGACGGAGATAGAAGAAAAAATAATAATAAATAGATTAACCTCTTTTTCGTTCCCATTCCAATGACCAGCTTTTCTCTAAGTTGTCTGTTGATATAATAATCGACGTACCCCAATCGAATATCAGGGATACCCGCTCTACCAAATTATGTTCTTCATTAAAACTAATGCTTTTATCAGCGCGTGTACAATGTCTTGTAAGACGGTTGGAGTAGTCACGATAATACGCTTAATCAGGAAAGATCGGGAAAAAAAAGGGTCAGATTTATTGAGTTACGGAGGATACCGTAATCTATTATTGACTAACGCCAACTCAACTGAGGGTCCACTCAGTGCATTATTATTATTATATTATTATTATTATTATTATTATTATTATTATTCAGAAGATGAATCCTATTCATTATTATCAGTGTATGTCCTTGGGAAACCTGATATACCAGCCACAGGCTGAGGAAAAAAAGATAATAAAAGGAATAGAGAAGACTGTATAAATTGAATGCCGTGGAAACAGTTATAATTTTCAATGCAACTGCCCTCAGAGAAGGTCTCCTCCCGTATTATTATTATTATTATTATTATTATTATTATTATTATTATTATTATTATTATTATTATTCAGAGGATGAACCCTATTCATATGGAACAAGCCCATAGGGGCCATTGACCTGAAATTCAAGCTTCCAAAGAATACGGTGTTCATTTGAAAGAAGTAACAGAAGGTAATAGTAAATATAGAAAGAAGAGATCAGTCATTAGAAAAGAAAAAAAAAATAAGATAAATTAATCAATAAATAGATAAAAATGTAAGTAAATTATAAAATACAAGGAGAATTGCTTTAGGGTAGTAACGTATTGCATCTTCTCTTGACCTTTGATTTCGTAAATCTATGTAATAATGTTATTATCAATTATCAGAATAATTCATCAGATGGTATTCACATAGCCTATTTTATCCTGAATCATTTTTACATGAAAGTGGGTTTCATTCCTCAACTGCAATTCAGTTTAAGCACAGCCATGTCAAGTATATACTTCGCATCGCTTCTAAATGTCACCAATCCAAATTTAAAACAGAATAGATTTCATTTCAATTATGCTTCTATCTGACTGCCTATCTCCACCAGATATATACAAAAGCATCAGGCACCATGATAGCAATGAATTTTGTTTCCTACGTAAACGATATTGACAAATACTGAGAAATTAACAAAACTATACAACGAATTTCATAGTCATCGTTTGGTAATTATCATTATTATTAATAATATTATATTCCAGTAGATGAAACCTATTCACATGGAACAAGCACACCAAAGGGGCCACTGACTTGAAATTTAAGCTTCCAAAGAATGTTGGTTTCAACCTCCCACCGCAGCAGACACCACACTGCAGCAGTAACTGATCATGATACAGTGATTTTTCATCGCCCTGGGGGAGACGAACCCACGACATCTGAGTGGCACGTTACGACACTAACCACTACACCAGCGGACCAGCAAATGGAGGTAATGGAATGCGTCATTCGCGGTAATTTCATTAAACACTACTTTTAAAGTATTACAGCAAACTCTGAGTACATATGACAGACACTAAAAGCATGACTTAGGAGATAATGGCTTGCCAAGTCCACAAAGCTCTTGACTTCTATTGAGGAAGTTCATAAGAAGGTATATGGAAATAAGTGACACATACTTTACATGCTAATACCAAAATATCAAAATGACACATTTATATACAACTAAAATAAGAAAATACAATTCTGGAACAGGTAAATACACTAAGATTACTATTACTATAAGCATTAACACTAGCGGATCCAGAATAATTTCACAGGGGGGGGGATGACCAATTTTCATATTATACATATTATACATATATATATATATATATATATATATATATATATATATATATATATATATATATATATATATATATATATATTTCTATAATCAATTTTTTTATTTTTTCCCATTTTTACATTTCTCATTCATGTTATTATCTAAATCTTCAATATTATTATCTTATTATTTTCACGGGGGGGGGCACGTCCCCGCTAGTGAGCATTAACAAAAACATGAAAGTAACGGGATTTTTTATATCATGAGGTACAATAACCATTCATTACTACGGAAAAAATTACAATTAACATTAAACCCGGCCCCAAAAAAAAAAAAAAAAAAAAACATGATTCGTAACAGGAATCAAAGCATGAACAATACATTAACAAAATTAAAACATAATCTAGACTTAATACGAATTGAACGACAGAACTAATTTAATTCCCCATAATAAGCATTCATATCGTGATACGCTCAGGGATCGTCATTCGATTTATATTGAAATAATCTTCTGAAAAGATACGGCAGGTCACGACCCCGATAACGATGGTAATTACGATAATGATAATAACAGAAACTTAATATTAAGAGATTAACAACATCATCAGTGTGAGAAATGGAACGCGGGGCGATTTTACTGGGTGGAAAAGGGAATTATCAATTTATTAATTATGATCAAACGCAGAACACCTGAAATCAGGTCGAGAATTGACGGAAGGGGGAGTCTAGCAGTGCCCTTTTCCGCTGTATCTTTTACGGAGAAATATTTATGGATCGACCTTTGACATTCACTTGTTGGTTGGTCGCTTGCTAGTGTTTGCTAGGACCGGAAACAGGTGTATATATAGAGCAAGGGAACCCAATAAAGCCGACGTTTATATAATCTGTTTCTGAAGGTCACTTTGCCCCTTGTAACGTGAGATGACGCAGAAGTGGAGGTAAAATGAGTTAAGTGATTGCTAGAACCAGAAAAAGGTGTGTCTATAAAAAGGGAATGGAATAAAGGCGGTTTATATAATCTAAAGGTCACTTCGTCCGCTTGTGAACATATGATAGTCGAATCTGCAAATCTGACTTCCAGTAAAATTTCTCATAAAAACAATTGAAATCTACAGCCAGGTGTGCAACAGAGATTCATAATGCACACCCACAGCCTCAAGCAAAATGCAATACGATTGAATGCAATTGAAAACAAGTCACGTGTGCAATAGATCTAACAAAATAAAATATTACAGAATAATATATAAAAATACAATATTACTGAATAAAATATAAATCAATAATCCCATGTTCAACGGAGCTACAATGTGTACCCACAGACTCTTGCTAAATTTAATAAGACTGAATACAATTTAAATCAACAATCACGTGTACAACAGAGCTAAAAAATGCATACCTCACTTTGGGATCGAACGTATGGCTCTCAAGTGAAAGAGAAGACTTCACAAACTGAGCTCTAAAAGTAATAAAAGAAACTGGAACCTGAGTGTCTGTTGATCTGTAATTACTGACTCAGAAGGAGTCACTGGTGAGTCAGGAAGTTGGGTAAAAGCTCGCTGGCATGCAATGTGGGCAGCGTGCCCAGGTAAATGCTAAGGTAGACTGACAATACTTAGAATCCAATTACCCTTAGGTCCAATTACCTTAACAGCTTCTGTAGCTGAGCTTGTGACGTTCGTGTCTTCCACTCGGAATTCCTGGGTTCGATCCTCATGTGAGGTAGGAATTTAATGAATGCAGTCAAATAAAAGAACAAAAAGCGTGTTGAATGCCAAAATTATGATCTACAGTCATCCGTCAGCAACAAAATTCTGACCCGTCAGAAAATGTTAAGAATTAGGGCCTCACTGTCGTGATGAAAGAGCATTTGTTAAGAATAATGTCTCGTGAATATGCTCATTTTAAAAGCACCAGATCATTACACAGATGACAGGTATCCCATAAAATTGGAGATAACTGTTTGAATCTATCAACCATTTATAACAGGTCTCGAGCGAATAATTTTTCTAAAGTGACAATCACGTCTCATTTCCTCCCACGAAATGAGACTTATATATAAAAGTCTTTCAGGAGTGTCATTCAATAAAATCGTATTAATTTTTTCGCTTTTAATCACAGCAGTTTTTCAATACGATTCGCTCGCGAATAATTTCGCCATTGCTTCAATTGCATGATTCAGTCATCTTCATTTTATGATTAATTACCAAAAGCAACCATTCCAAGGAATGTTTGTTGGAATATTCCAAGCATATAACAATGGTTACAACTATACGAGATAAAATTCAAAACAAAAGACAGGAAAGAGAAGCGTCTATCTGCTTACTTTTTTCTATTTATTTATTTTGTTAATTTATTTTTTCTTTTATAATAAGTGATTTCTTCTTTCTGTATTTCCCAATTTTTGCCTACTGTTACTTCTTTCTAATGAACACCGTGTTCTTTGGAAGCTTGAATTTCAAGTCAACGGTCCCAGTGCTGGGCTTATTCCATATGAATAGAATTCATCCTCTGAATAATAATAATAATAATAATAATAATAATAATAATAATAATAATAATAATAATAATAATAATAATAATAATAATAATAATAATAATAATAATAATAATAATAATAATAATAATAATAATAATAATAATAATAATAATAATATCGATAAGGAATGTTTTGTTGGTCCAGATTTTATTGATTAAAATCATAATTTAGAGAAATTAAAAACCTTAACCTACACGAAAAAGAATGGACTTCTCTTCACCAGACTCAAGAGTGCTACCTACAACCTGTTCCAAGCGTATACATACTTGAACGTGCACCGGCGCTGCAATCAAGCTTGCTTTTAGCACTAATGGCAAATAATACTCTTTCGGAATTATCGCAAGAAGAAACGATAAAGCAGAATAAAAGCAGACGCCTCTTTTGCTCACTCAATTTAGGATTATCCATTTCGACACATTAGAGATCAAGAGCTATTGCCTGCCTCTGACAACAGAATGTGGCGATTCGAAAAATTTATCAGTGATTAGCGATGGAAATTCCATTAATTTGATCGTTAATGAAACGATAAGATAACATTTAACATTTAGTCCGGATATATAAAGTGACTCCATGAGTGAACGTATGTTAAATATTTTGGGATCAAATGACAAGTGTATTACGTGAATTTAATTAATTTTGATAGTTAATGAAACGATAATTTAATATTCAAAATTTCCTGTGGATAAAAAAATTGTGCCACTGTCAGTACAAGTGACTCCGTGAGTGAACGTATAAGAAATATTCCATAATCAGATAAAAACAGTGATATATATATATATATATATATATATATATATATATATATATATATATATATATATATATATATATATATATATATATATATATATATATATATATATATATATATATATAAACTTACAATTTTCTTATTTCAAAGCTCCTTGAAAATATCTGATTATTCTTTGACATATGACTCCGAGAAATGTGTCGGAATCAAATATGGTGATACGTTTATCAAAAAGGTACAATTTTCTTATTTCAACACTTCTTGGAAGTATCTAATCTTTGACACATCAACATACTCTTTTGGCATCAAAGACTTTCTTCTTCTTATTCACGTTTTCGTACATGAAACATGTCAAAGAGATCTGAGAGTATTAAAATAAAGTAGGCAAGACTTACGCTCCATCAATACGTGCCAACGAAAAATCTTTGTCTGATTAACTGTAAATACTAAATTAAAATTTTGGTACTGTCTTGTATCGAGGGGGTTTTCTTCAGTTCCTAATTAGAGATAAGTAAATTATTAATTCTCATTTGAAACAACCAATCCAAAATGTATAAAATGTATATTGCATGTTCGAGAGAAGGAGGTCAGTAGTTGCGGATTCAAGTTAGAAGGAAAAGAGCTGACATTAAGAAGCAGTCCTTGCTTTCATGAGGCAACATAAAACGCACAACACTCCACCACATATCCTGCAGATTCCTGCAGATCAAAGTCCCTCCGAGGGAGACTGAATAATGGAAAACATCTCTCCTCGTGTTATTGCTACTGTCGTCTTTATACAGCACGGTTCAGGTTATATCAGACATAAAACCTCGTTTTAGATTCACATTCCGTCTTTATTTACCTCAGTTTTCTTTTTCTCTGAACCAAATTGCTCGGTTCCTGCTTCTCTTAACATTAAAGACCAGAGTGAAATGTTACTACATAAATGAACAATGTAAAAGGCTATAAACTAAAGTCATTTACAGAGGTCAATCATTCTTAATTCATTTTTTATATCAAAACGGAAAAATACAATATATAACTACGACCCTAAACAATCACTAAAGTATACTTAAATGTACGCAATTAAGTGTATCTTTATTTCCAATAAGGCGTAAAAACTAACTTTTAACCTTAAATAACAATAGTCAACAATATCTATGTAAGCATTCCATTTAATATTCAGACTGCCTAGAGAGAGAGAGAGAGAGAGAGAGAGAGAGAGAGAGAGAGAGAGAGAGAGAGAGAGAGAGAGAGAGAGAGAGAGACTTCTGTCTGTACTATGCGTATGTATGTACGGGTATGTCTGTGTGTGTGCGTGTGCGTGTCAAAGGACAAAAGACTGCTGCCGAAACGAGAGAGAGAGAGAGAGAGAGAGAGAGAGAGAGAGAGAGAGAGAGAGAGAGAGAGAGAGAGAGAGAGAGAGAGCATCCGAGCTTAGTAAAAGTCACATAAATGGATTCCAGTGTTCAGCTGGAAAGAATTAGATTTTAAGCCAGAGTTTTCTCCAGCCCCATAAATTATCAAATTTGCAAAGTTACTGGAACGGCAAACCTTTCACTCTAGGTAAAGTATTTTCAATCTAGGTGAAGCATCTTCACTCTAGGTGAAGTATTTTCAATCAAGGCGAAGTATTTTCACTATCAGTGAAACATTTTCATTCTAGGTGAAGTACTTTCACTCTGGATAAAATATTTTCACCCTAGGTAAAGCATTTTCACTCTAGAAATATTTCCACACTAGGAGAAACATTTTCACCTTAGGTGAAGTATTTTCACTCCAGGTGAAATATTTTCACTCTACGTGAAGCATTTTCACCCTAGATGAATTATTTTCACCCTAGATGAAATATTTCACCCTAGGTGAAGTATTTCAGTAACGAAAATTTCCCCCCCCCAAAAAAAATTTTTTTTAAATTCCTATATCTGATTCTTAATTCCTTTAGTTCATCTGTATATATTTTCATAACAGCTTCATCCGTTTAAGCACACACAAAAAATAAATAAAGGGTATCCTTATATATATCAAATATCATCTGTTGATTTAATATCAGCAACGAAAATTTCCCAAAAATATTTTTCTAATTATACAATGAAAAATTTCCTCAGTCTGAGAACACCAAATAAAAAAAATAATTCATCCCTCTATATCAAATAGAAGCTTCTAATTTCTACAACACTTTTTAGTCATTATATCATAAAAAATTTCTTTTCCTTGAATCCATTTTATCCTGAAAGGGTGAGGAGTCACAGCAAAGTATAATTAAATAGTAATCATAAAAAATTCCACGAACGGATCTTTTTTATACCTCATTATGCTCGATTCTATAGAATCACTTACTCCTCATTATCCTCATCTGTGAACGTCAAAATAGAATTATATCAAGGAGGAGTGATGTCTCCGTCATAAGAGCAGTATGTATTAAAGTTTTTTTCAGAATTTCATTAAGGGAATTTCTTCAAAGAAAGGTTAATGTCTTCCTAATTTTGTAAATAAATTCGTTATACTTAGTATATTCCTTTTAGTCACCTCGAATGAATTTCTGGACTTCAGGCTCTCTCTCTCTCTCTCTCTCTCTCTGAATTGAAATGTGCACTAGAAAATATATTTCTCTCTCTCTCTCTTTAAACTGAAATGTGCACTACACAATCTCTCTCTCCTCTCTCTGATTATTCTACGCTGAAAAGTGTAGGGGAAGATTTTCTCTCTCTCTAAAATGAAATGTCCACTAGAAAATATATTTCTCTCTCTCTCATCATCTAGGGCGTCTCTCTCTCACATCAACATCTGGGGCGAATTTCTCTCTCTCTCTCTCTCTCTCTCTCTCTCTCTCTCTCTCTCTCTCTCTTCTAAGCACAAACACTCACATACTGAATTCACAAACGGTCACTGACACTAAATCATCTGTGTGTGAAAGACTGCATAAGTTTTTCACAGAATTCACTCAAATGAATAAAGTTTCCTTTAAACTTAGAATTTTGCGGAGATCTCCTCCTCAAATGTCAGAGAAGTTAAAAAGTAAAGTACATTCAAAGATAGATTTATAGAAAATAGGAGATAAAATACCATGAAGAGGAAATAAGATATAAAATACTAAAAGAGAAAATGTGACATAATGAAGTAATACAGGAATTAGAGGCAACACTACTCTACTAGTGGTATAAGATGAAAACTAGCCTTTCCCTTGGCCATTGAAAACATCACAGGAAATAACCAGCCGCTTTAGTTACGAGGCCATAAGGCTCGGTAGCAAATCTTCCAACTTTTCAGGGCGATTTTATAGGCATGCGAGGAGAGGGAGGTGTGCAATGGGGCCATCGTTACTGTCCAAAAACTTCGATCAGGGCTCAACTCCCTTCAGAGCTGACCTAATGGTCCAGGGCGTCAATTGTGTGTTTTTTTTTGTTTAATCTTCGTTACATTCGTGTCTTTATGGATATGTCTGCGTTTTTGCGTCATCCGTCTTCTCCTCTGATGATTATGTCTTCAGGTCTTGTCCGTGAATGGCTCAATGTTCCAGAGACGTGATAAAAACAAGTAAGAAATGCGCCGAAGTTTCTTCAGGTCCAATCGAGTTTTCTGTACAGTCGCTACAGCGTATAATCAAGGCAACCGAAAAGAGGTCTATCTTTCGGTGGTCTCGGTATAATGCTGTATGAGCCACGGTCCATGAAACTTTAACCACTGCCCGGTGATGGCCTGTCCTATATCGTTGCCAGAAGCATGATTATGGCTAACTTTAACCTCAAATAAAATAAAAACTACTGAGGCCAGAGGGATGCAATTTGGTACGTCTGATGACTGGAGGGTGGATGATCAACATACCAATTCGCACCCCTCTAGCCTTAGTAGTTTTTAAGATCTGAGGGCGGACAGAAAAAATGCAGACAGAATAAAGTGCGGACGGACAGACAAAGCCGTCACAATACTTTTCTTTTACTGAAAACTAAAAAGACATTATATTGCAGAAAACCCAGAGTGGTTACTCTCTAGATTATGGGAGAGAGAATCGTCAGGCCACGTATGTTTTGATAGGGGCCAATGTGTTTGATAGTCATCGCGAAAATAATGAGAGACTAATGGCTGTGCGTTGCTGGGGAGGCCGAACAATTGTGATTTCGCCGGAAAACTCATTAATTTATGATCAGGTCTGTAATCCTAATGAGAACAGACGGCGCGTTCCATAAAGGCCTTTTTTGTTTTCCCTTCGTTTATGGGCAAATCTCCCACACTGGACATTGAGATTAAAATAGGAAGTTACATCATTTCGCGATAATATTAATTGTTATATCACAAGGTGATATAAAATGATATAACATTAAACGCTATGAATATTACGGTAGATAGACAGAAATAGAATATAAATTTAGGCCAAAGGCCAAGCGCTGGGGCCTATGAGGTCATTCAGCGCTGAAACGGAAATTGACGGTAAAAAGGTTTGAAAGGTGTAACAGGAAGAAAACCTCGCAGTTGCACTATGAATGAACTGTTAGAAGAGGGTGGAAAGTAAGAGGGAAGAAAGAGACTATGAACAGAGGTACAGTAAAAGGAATAAAAGGGGTTGCCGCTAAGGCAGAAAAGAGTGCGGGCGGACAGACAAAGCCGGCACAATAGTTTTCTTTTCACATAAATGCTAGAAGATTGGAAGTTTGATTTTATTTCAGTTCTGCGTTTGGCAGGAGCTGATGCTTAATTAAACAGAAGTGGGTAGCTTGTTCCTTCTGAGGTACAAGACGAGTAGCTTGCTCGCTCAGTCAGTACTTGTTAATTGGCTGTTTACAGACTGAAAAGAAAATGGTATACCTCTGATATGGAATATCAAACTGCAATCCAGTCGTAACATTCTTTTTTCAATAGCTGCAATAATTGTCTTGTGAATTTTAGATTCCTTGTACACTTCGAACAAATTCTCCTTTATAAAATTATTGCAATATGTTTTATGGACACGTATTTAATCATTTTTGCGCTTGGTGTTTTGTGAATCCCTGTTGAAACCATTTTGGAGGAACTTGTATTAAAAGAAACAAGTAGATGGGGGTTTAAAGATAATGGCTGCCAACTTATTTTCGTTTGCAAGAGCACAAAAGTTTGCTACTAAGTAGGCCCAAGAGCCTAAGACGTTATAGAGGTATTGGGTCTTGGATTAACGTCTTCGCTGCCCTGTAGAATTTGTCTAAATTATATATCTGCCGAGTATTTTTCTACAGGGAAGCGAATATCCACAAAGATTTGTATTATATTCTTTTTTTTTTAAAGTAGCACTACCGAGGTATTACTGTAAACGAAACATTATGAACTTTCGATATATTTCGCTGTAAAGAATTTTTTTAAGTTATTTATGGGAATACCTGATAATTGTACCGGTTTATAAATCAATGAATTACATTTCTTTTATGCCACTTCTAACCTTTTTCTCGGTTTTTCATTAATGTCAAGGAAATTATTGCCGTGGAAAAAAAAAACTTTGTCATACGCCTTTATAACGTTTTTGAATAGGCGGACTTAACCAAGTCACTAAATGAAGCAAATGAATGATAAAAAGATATGCAAATATAAAATGAAAAGGCGGATCTTCTTTCTTCAATACTTTTTTATATTAATAATGTTTTATGATTCTTCGTCATCTATTATTTTGAAGAATGTATTTTGTGAAAAGATATGCATTGTTACTTAAGATGCAAACTCCATTTTTGGCATTTCTTTTGAGTATATGAAATAATCACAGAGAGAGAGAGAGAGAGAGAGAGAGAGAGAGAGAGAGAGAGAGAGAGAGAGAGAGAGAGAGAGCCTGACATCCAGGAATTCGACTGAGATGGTCCTTACCTTACAGACCTTACAGTTCGTTCGGGTTGCCCCAAGTCCCTCAGTGTGAGGCACCTTTGATGTCTACCAGAGAATTGCTAACGCATCTTCCGGTATATTTTGCATCTTCCAGTCTTGGATGGTCTGGGATGCATCTTAGATATTTGTCGAGCTTATTCTTAAACACATCTACGCTCAATCCTGTTATGTTCCTCAGATGAGCTGGTAGCGCATTGAATAGACGTTGCATTATCGATGCTGGTGCGTGGTGGATTAATGTCCTGTGTGCTTTCCTTAGTTTTCCTGGTATAGTTTTTGGCTCTATTAATCTACCTCTGCTTGCTCTTTTTGATATTTTTAGCTCCATGATGTTTTCGGTAATTCCTTCTATCTGTTTCCATGCCTGGATTACCATGTAGCGTTCTCTTCTCCTTTCAAGACTATATAAATTTAAGAATTGTAGTCTTTCCCAGTAGTCAAGGTCCTTAACTTCTTCTATTCTAGCTGTAAATGACCTTTGTACACTCTCTATTTGTGCAATATCCTTTTGGTAGTGTGGGTACCATATTATATTGCAATATTCAAGTGGACTACGTACGTACGTTTTATAAAGCATAATCATGTGTTCAGCTTTTCTTGTTTTGAAGTGCCAGAACAACATTCCCATTTTTGCTTTGCATTTTACCAATAGTATTGCTATTTGATCATTGCATAACATATTCCTGTTCAACATCACACCAAGGTCTTTAACTGCTTCCTTGTTTGTGATTGTCTCATTATTAGGTCCTTTATACGCATATAGCATTCCTACTTTATCACCATAGTTCATTGATTCAAATTTATCAGAGTTAAATACCATCCTATTTATCTCTGCCCATTTATATATTTTGTTTAGGTCTCTTTGTAGCGAGTTCCTATCTTCATCACAAGCAATTTCTCTACTTATTCTTGTGTCATCTGTGAAACTTCTTACTACTGAGTCCTTAACATTACTGTCTATGTCTGCAATCATAATCACAAACAGCAATGCAGCTAACACCGTACCTTGTGGTACACCGGATATTACCGTAGCTTCATCCGATTTCTCATCGTTTGCAATCACTATCTGTTTTCTGTTTTGCAAAAATTCTTTTATCCATCTTCCTACTTTGTCAACAATGTTACGTTTTCTAATTTTTTTCGCTAATATATTATGATCTACCTTATCAAAAGCTTTTGCAAAGTCTAGGTAAACCACATCTGTATCTTTTTCATTTATCATATTTTTATATATGCTTTCATGGTGGACTAACAGTTGGGTCTGTGTATTTTTTCCGGGTACAAAACCATGTTGTCCTATATTGAACAATCTATTTTTCATTAAATGTTTCATTATATTTTTTTTCATTACCCTTTCATAAACTTTCATAATATGAGATGTCAGACTCACAGGCCTATAATTGCTTGCCTCTAGTCTTGAACCACTTTTGAAAGTAGAAGTAATATATGCTAATTTATGCTCATCATAAATCTTGCCTGTATCTATACTTTGTCTTAATAATATTGCTAGCGGCTTTGCGATTGAATGAACCACTTTCTTTAACAATATGGCAGGTATGCCGTCTGGTCCTGCTGCTGATCCATTTTTAATTTCATTAATAGCCTGCGCAATATCGCCTTCTGTAATATCTATATCCGATAAGTATTCAATATTTTCATCTCTTATTTCTGTATCATTATCTTCATTGTCCATTCTAGGTTTAAATTCACTCTTATATCTTTCTGCTAATATGTTACATATTTCCTTTTTTTTATTTGTTAATCGCCCTTCAATTCTTAGAGGGCCTATTTCTACTCTTATTTTATTCATCTTTTTTGCATATGAATAAAAAAATGTTAGGGTTTTGCTTGATATTTTGTAGGGTCTTTTCTTCTAGGTTCCATTTTTCATTTTCTTTTGATTGTATAATCTTTTGTTCTGCATTTTCTATCTTACTTTTTAGTTCCATCACTTTCCATGCATTCTTTTCTTTTGCAAGAGCTTTTTTCCACTTTCTGATTTTCTGGAACAAGATCCTTCTGTCTCTTGGTATTCGTGACTGATGTTTACTTTTTTTCTTCGGTATATATTTTTCCACTGTTTCCTCTAATATTTTATATAATATATCGGTATTTACCTGTATATTATCACTTACAAATATGTTTTCCCATTCTTTGTTTAATTCTTCATTTATTTTTGACCAATTTATATTCTTACTATATAGAAATTGTATTTTCCATATCCTTCCCATTTTTTCGTCTCTTGCTCTTCTCTGTTTTCATGTGCTTTGGAACGGACTGTTGGTTCTATGACATTATGGTCCGAAATACTCGTGTTATACACTATTATTTCTTTATCATAGTTTACCTCATTCACAAATACTAGGTCTAAAATATTATCCTTTCTTGTTGGCAGGTGATTTATTTGCTGAATGTTATGTTCTAGTAGCATGTCTAATAGCTTTTCAAATTGCCTCTTATCTTCTGCACTACTATTGCTCTCTTTTTTATATGTATAAATACAACCACAGTCTCCTATTCGTTCTTTCCATTCTACAAAAGGAAAGTTAAAGTCTCCGGATAGGAGTATAGTCCAGTCCTTGTGATTTCTACATATATCATCCAATTTGTCAATTATTATGTCAAACTCTTTAGTATTAGGGAGAGAGAGAGAGAGAGAGATTTTCAAGTGCACATTTCAGTTTAAAAGAGAGAGAGGAATATATTTTCTAGTGCACACTTCAATTCAGAGAGAGAGAGAGAGAGAGAGAGAGAGAGAGAGAGAGAGAGAGAGAGAGAGAGAGAGAGAGAGAGAGAGAGAGAGAGAGAGAGAGCCTGATGTCCAGAAATTCATCCGAGATGACTGAAAGGAATTTACCAAGTATAACGATTTTATTTACAAAATGAGGCTGACATTATCCTTTCTTTGAAGAAATTCCCTTCATGAAATTCTGACAAATACTTGAATACATATTGCTGTTATGACGGAGACATCGTTCCTCCGTGGTATAATTCTATTTTGACGTTCACGGATGAGGATAATGAGGAGTAAGTGATTCTAGATTCGAGCATAATGAGGTATATAAAAAAAGATCCGTTCCTGGAATTTTTTTTATTAGCATTTAATTACATTGCTGTGACTAGCCTTTTCAGGATAAGAGGGATTTAAGTGCAGGAAATTTTTATCATATCATAAGCTAAAAAAATATTTTGGGAAACTTCCGTTGCTGAGATCAAATGAGCAGCGTTTATTTAATATATGTAAGGAAGACTCTTTCATTTTTAGTTTTCTGTAAAAGAAAACTACTGTGCCAGCTTTGTCTGTCCGTCCGCACTTTTTCTCTACGCCCTCAGATCTTAAAAATTACTGAGGCTAGAGGGCTGCAAATTGTTATGTTGATCATCCGCCCTCAAATCATCAGAAGTACCAAATTGCAGACCTCTAGCCTCTGTAGTTTTTATTTTATTTAAGGTTAAAGTTAGCCATACTCGTGCGTCTGGGAACGCAATAGGACAGCCCACCACCGGGCCGTGGTTGAAAGTTTCATGGGCCGCGGCTCATACAGCATTATACCGAGACCACCGAAAGATAGATCTATTTTCGGTGGCCGTGATTATACACTGTACAGAAAACTCGACTGGGCCCAAGAAACTTCGGCTCATTTTTATGCTTCACCTAGAGTGAGAATACTTCGACTAGAATGAAAATACTTCACCTAGAATTAGAATACCTCACTTACAGTGGAAAATGATTTACCTAGAGAGAAAATACTTTACCTAGAGTGAAAACACTTCACCTAAACTGAAAATATTTAACCTAGAGTGAAAATATTTCACCTAAAGTGAAAATATTTCACCTAGAGTGAAAATACTTCATCTGGAGTGAAAATAATTCACCTAGAATTAAAATACTTCACCTTAAGTGCAAATACTTCACCTTGAGTGAAAATACTTCACCTAAAGTGAAAATTCTTCACCTAGAGTGAAAATATTTCACGTAGAATGAAAATACTTTATCTAGAATGAAAATACTTCACCTAGAGTGAAAATACTTCACCTACAATGAAAATACTTCACATTAAGTGAAAATTCTTCACCTAGAGTGAAAATATTTCTCGTAGAGTGAAAATACTTCATCTAGAATGAATATACTTCACCTAGAGTAAAAATACTTCACCTAGAATGCAAACATTTCACCCAGACTGAAGTTTGCCGTTCCAACAGCTTTGCAAGTTTGATGAATTATGGGGCTGGAGAAAAGTCTGGCTTAAAATCTATTTCTTTGCAGCTGAACAGTGAAATCCATTTATGTGACTTTTACTAAGCTCGGATGAATTTGATGCTCTCTCTCTCCCTCTCTCTCTCTCTCTCTCTCGTTTCGGCAACAGTCTTTTGTCCTTTGACATAGACACACCCGTACATACATACTCATAGGGCAGACAGAATCTCTCTCTCTCTCTCTCTCTCTCTCTCTAGGCAGTCTGATTATTAAATGGAATGCTCACATAGATACTGTTGATTTTTGTTATTTAAGGTTAGAATTAGTTTTTTACACCTTATTGAAAATAAAGATGATCTTAATTTCGTACATTTAATTATATTTAAGTGCCTGTTCAGGGTCGTAAATACATACATATATATATATATATATATATATATATATATATATATATATATATATATATATATATATATATATATTGTATTATTATGTTTTTATGTAAACATGAATTAAGAATTATACTGGCCTCCTGTAAATTACTTTAGTTTATAGTCTTTTGAATTACTCATTTATGTAGTATCATTTCACTCTGGTCTTAAATGTTAAGAGAAGCAGGCACCGAGCAATTCGGTTCAGAGAAAAAGAAAACTGAGGTAAATAAAGACGGAATGTGAACCTAAAACGAGGTTTTATGTCTGATATAACCTGAACCGTGCTGTATGAAGACGAGAGTAGCAATAACGCGAGGAGAGATGTTTTCCATTATTCAGTCTCCCTCGGAGGGACTTTGATCTGCAGGAATCTGCAGGATATGTGGTGGAGTGTTGTGCGTTTTATGTTGCCTCGTGAAAGCAAGGACTGCTCCTTAATGTCAGCTCTTTTCCTTCTAACTCGAATCCTCAACTACTGCCTTCCTTCTCTCGAACAGGCGATATACGTTTTATACATTTTGGTCTGGTTATTTCAAATGAAAGTTACGCATTTTCCGATCTCCAATTAGGAAGTAGAAAATCTACTCGATGCAAAACCGCACTGGAAGTTTAATGTAGTATTTACACTTAATCAGACAAAGATTTTTCGTAGGTACGTATTGATGGAACGTAAGTCCCTCCTGTTTCATTTTAATACCTTCAGATCTCTTTGACATGTTTCATGGAAGAAGAAGAAGAAGAAGAAGAAGAAGAAGAAGAAGAAGAAGAAGAAGAAGAAGAAGACGAAAGTCTTTGATGTCAAATAAATATGTTGATATGTCAGAGATTAGACACTTCCAGGAAACTTTGAAGTAAGAAGATTGGAACATTTTGATAAACGTATTACTCTTGTTATTGGATTCCGAAATATTTCGTGCAAGTTAACTCTTGGAATCATATTTCAAAGGTTGGACGCTTTCTAGGAATGGTTAAAACAGGAAAGATATAAGACTTTGACGAACGTATTACTGCTGTTATTTAGTCCCGAAATATTTCTTGTACGTTCACTCACGGAGTCACTTGTACTGAAAGTGACAATCTTTTGTATCCATAGGAAATTTTAAATATTGTCTTATCGTTTCATTAGCTATCAAAGTTAGTTCAATTTACGTATTACTCTTGTCATTTTATCCCAAAATATTTAGCATACGTTTACTCATGGAGTCACTTTACAGTGACAATGATAATTTTTTATATCCGTATGAAATGTTAAATGTTGTCTTGTCGTTTCCTCAGCGATCAGAATTAATTGAATTTTCATCGATAATCACAGAAACATTTTTCTAATCTCCATACTCTGTTATGTAAGAGGCAAGCAAGAGCTCTTGATCTCTAATGTGTCGAAATGGATAATCCTAAATTGAGTGAGCAAAAGAGGCGTCTGCTTTTATTCTGCTTTATCGTCTCTTCTTGCGATAAAACCGAAAGAGTATTATTTGCCATTAGTGCTAAAAGCAAGCTTGATTGCAGCGCCGGCGCACGTTTAAGTATGTATACGCTTGGAACAGGGTGTAGGCAGCACTCTTGAGTTTCCTGATTAGTCTGGTGAAGAGAAGTCCAGTAATTTTTTTGTAGGTTAAGGTTTTTAATTTCTCTAAATCATAATAATTTTAATAAATATAATTTGGACCAACAAAACATTCCTTATCGATGTTATTATTATTATTATTATTATTATTATTATTATTATTATTATTATTATTATTATTATTATTATTATTCAGATGATGAACCCTATTCATATGGAAGAAGCCCACCTCAGGGGCCATTCACTTAAAATTCAAGCTTCCAAAAAATATGGTGTTCACTAGAAAGAAGTAACAATAATGGGAAATACAGAAAGAAATCACATATCACATAAGAAAAAATAAATTACCAAATTAATAAAAAACAGAAAAAGTGTAAGTAAATATATGCCTCTCTTTCCCATCAGTAGTTTTTTACTTAAATCTTGTATAGTTGTAAACAATACGTAAATATTCCTTAGAATTGTTGCTTTTGACAATCACAAAATGACGGTGACTTAATCATGGAAATCAAGCAACGGGAAAATTTATTCACGTCCAAATCGTATTGAAAAATTGCAATGATTTAAAACGACAATTTGACACGATTTTATTGAATGAAACTCTTGAACAACTTCTATAAGTCTCATTTCGTGGGAGGAAATGATAAGTTATTGTCACTTAAGAAAAATCATTCCCTCGACACCTGTTATAAATGGTTGATAGATCCAAACAATTATCCTCAATTTCATGAGATATCTGTCATCTGCTTAATGATCTGGTGCTTTTAAAATGAACATATTCACAAGATATTATTCTTAGCAAACGTTCTTTCATCACGACAGCGAAGTCCTAATTCTTAACATTTTCTGACGAGTCACAATTTGTTGCTGACGAATGACTGAATATCACAATCATATCATTTTATTGACAGGTATATATGTTCTTTCCTTGTTGTCAAAATGCTTTGTGTCCTTTTATATGATTGTATTCATTAAATTTCTACCTGACAAGAGGATCGAACCCGGGAACCACGAGTGGAAGGCAAGGATGGCACACACTTTAGTTACAAAGGCTATTAAGAGAGATGATCCCGAGTGCTTACATTCTTCCTAAGGTTTTATCTTGGGAGACTACCCATCTTGCATGCTAACTAGTTTTACCCAACTTCCCGACTCACCAATGACTCCATCTGAGTCAGTAAATACAAATCAACAGATACTCAGGTTCCAGTTTCTTTAATTACCTTTAGAACTCAGTCGATGGAGCCCTTGTGTTTCACTTGAGAGTCTTGGGTTCGACCCCAAAGTGAGGTATTAATTTTTTAGCAATATCAATTTTATTCAGTCGTATTGTATTTTGCCCGAGTTTCTATGGGTATGCATTGTAGCTCTGTTGCACATGGGATTGGTTTTTAATTGTATTGAGTCGTATTGCCTTTCACATGAGTTTCTGTGGGCATACATTCTGCCCTAAAATGGAAAACTGCAGTATCTGTAAAATACAAAACTGAGAAAAATGGTAGACACTGCAGTTTTCCCTTGCCTTACTACTGATTTTGCAGACACTGCAAATGGGACCCCCTAAATACTCGTGGAAACCATTGAGGAATCATTCTGAAGCTGCAATGATTTGTGTACTAGTGTTTCACGAGCCCAATAGGTGGCATATCTCAACTTCGAAAATTTAGCAGATACTGCAGTTTTCCATTTCAATTTTATTCAGACGTATTGTTATTTTCATTGAGTTTCTGTGAGAAAGTATGCTAAAAGTCAGATTTGATTATCTCACGTTTACGAGGGGAATAGTGACGTCCCGAAACAAATTATATAAAAGTCGACTTTATTCGATTCCCTTGTTATATATATATATATATATATATATATATATATATATATATATATATATATACCTATTTCTGGTTCTAACACACACTAGCAATAGAGTAACCAACGCAAGCGAACGTCAAAGGTCGATCCATAAATATTTCTCCGTGAAAGACGCAGCGGAAAAGGACAATGTGAAACACCCTAAATTAATCATTCCTTTTTCCCAGTGAAATCGCCCCGCGTTCCATTTCTCCCACAAATAATGCTGTTAATCTCTTGTTATTAAATTTCTATTGTTATCATTATCGTAATTACCATCGTTATCGGGGTCGTGACCTGCCGTATCTTTTCAGATGATTATTTCAATATAAATCGAGTAATGGCTCCCGTGCGTATCACGGAATGAATGCTAATTACGGTGGATTAAATTAGTTTTCTCGCTCATTCCTTATTAATTATACACTAGGTTTTAATATTAGTAATCTATTATTCAAGCTTTGATTCCTGTTGCGAATCATGTTTTTTAGTTTTCTGTTAAAGAAAACTATTGCGCCGGCTTTGTCTGTCCGTCCGCACTTTTTTCTGTCCGCGCTTTTTCTGTGAGCACTTTTTTTGTCAGAACTTTTTTCTGTTCGCACTTTTTTTGTCTGCACTTTTTTCTGCCTGCACTTTTTTCCGTCTGCACTTTTTTGTCAGCACTTTTATCTGTCCACCCTCAGATCTTAAAAACTACTGAGGCTGGAGGGCTGCAAATTGGTATGTTGCTCATCCACCCTCCAGTCATCAAACATACCAGATTGCAGCCCTCTAGCCTCAGTAGTTTTTTCATTTTATTTAAGGTTGAAGTTAACCATAATCCTACGTCTGGCAGCTATATAGGATAGACCACCACCGGGCCTTAGTTAAAGTTTCTTGGCCGTTGCTCATACAGCATTATACCGAGACCACAGGAAGATAGATCACAGATCTATTTTCGGTTGCCTTGACTACATGCTGTAGCGGCTGTACAGAAATCTCGATTGCGCCGAAGAAACTTTATCGCATTTTTTACTTGTTTACCTAAGCAATGAATGGATATTTCCAATGCAAATTCTCCTCCTTGAGCAATAATCCCTTTCTTCCATATTTTTGTTAATGCTTGTGGAATTATTGTGGAATGTGTCTCCTTGTAAAATTATTGTGGAATGTATCGCCATGTGGAATTATTGTGGAATGTATGATGTATCTCCTAGTGGAATTATTGTAGAATGTATCACTTTGTGGAATTATTGTGGAACGTATCCCCTTGTGGAATGTAACTCCTCGTGGAATTATCGTGGAATGGATCTCCTTGTGGAATTATCGTGGAATTATTGTGGAATGTATCACCTGGTGGAATTATTGTGGAATGAATCCCCTTGTGGAATTATTGTGGAATGTATCTCCTCGTGGAATTATTGTGGAATGTATTTCCTCGTGGAATTCCTGTGGAATGAATCTCCTTGTGGAATTATTATGGAATGAGGAACGTATCTCCTTATGGAATTATTGTAGAATGTATCTCCTGTTGAAATTTTTGTGGAATGCATCTTCGTGTGGAATTATTGTGGAATGTATCTCCTTGCGGAATTACTGAAAGTCACAAGTTTTGTGGACGTAGGAAGCCCTATTCTCCTAGGTGATATTTCTTGTTTCTACAACATTTATTTATTCAGCTTTTCCCGTAACACTTTTAGAATAGCGTCTCTTGGAAATGGTGTAGTTCAACCCACCAATGGCCGTGACATACTTTTTCAATGTCAGTACCAATCGATGAAGCACTTTACAAACGACATAAATACTAAAAGTTACCTTCAGTGCACAATGGCATAAGCTCATAAATTCTCTGTAATGGCCAAGAGCACAAGAGTACTATAAAACGAACTACATACAAATTTATTTATTATAAACACATCGACTTGCAGCCGACAAAAAGGTCAATTTAAAATCAGTAACATAACTTTACTTCAATGTACGATTTTTTGAAAAGTTAAAAATAGACAGCAATTATACAAGCAATATCTTGAATGCTTAACACACCTTTAGAAAGTTAATGAGAAAAAGCCAATTTACGTTTAATTATAAAATTATTCTTATACAAGAAGAGAAATTAAATATATAACGAATTGATCTTCTCCTTCCCAGCCTTACGGCATAACTAGCGATAATATAGAAAATAACGTGACAAAATTAATCAGCTGTTGCTGACTTGCTGGCAAGGAAATGTAAGTCCATTTTAATTAAAGTTTTAAGTGGCCTTTTCACACTGTCAGGAAATTGGTTCGGCTTTTAATATATTTCATGCGAGTGAAGATTGTCACCATTAGGAAACCTGTATTATATTTGTGCTACGCCTGAAAATATACAAGTTCATTTATTAATTTCATGCAACATTTTCAATGAAACATTACAATATATTCTTTCGTGTTTCCAATTTTTAGAAAACATTTTCAATGAAACATTACAATATATTCTTTCGTGTTTCCAATTTTTAGAAAACATTTTCAATTAACAGTACAATATATTCTTCGCTCCGTGTTTCCAATTTTTAGAAAACATTTTCAATTAAACATTACAATATATTCTTCGCTTCGTGTTTCCAATTTTTAGAACAATTCTGGTATAGTAGACACAAGGTAGGGTTCAAATATTAAGCAATTTCTACACATAATTCAGCGCCAGTGACTGAACTTAAAATATTAAGCAATTTCTACGGATAATCTTAATTTTCTTATTCTTCTGCAGTTTTAATGGTGTACCATGATCTTGTCACTTGAAACATTCAGCAAGGTCATTTATGACCATATTCAATAGACGCCAAAAACTACAATCAACCTTCGAGACAAATGAGCACCAACCATTAGAGTTTCAAAGTCACAAAATAAACAAAAACCTTGTTTATTTTGTACATCAAAACAGTCAGAAAGAACTGCCCACAAATCGTGTAACACTGTCTTCTCGTATGTAAATGTAATATAACTGATGATGATGATGATGATGATGATGATGATTATCATTACATTATTATTATTATTATTATACAGAAGATGAACCCCATTCATGAAAAACAAGCCCACAGGGGCTTCGGAATTGAAATTCAAGCTTCCAAAGAATATGGTGTTCATTTGAAAGAAGTAGCAGAAGGTAATAGGAAATACAGAAAGAAGAGGTCAGTTATTAAAAAAGAAAAACTAAATTGATAAATTAATGAAAAAACATAAAAATTTAAATTAAAAAATCCTATAATGAGATTAATTTTAGGGTAGTAATGCATTGCACCTTCGCTTAAACTTTTGAGGTTCCAGTTGTACAACATCCTGATGAAGTGCTGTTTATATGTTATTATTATTATTATTATTATTATTATTATTATTATTATTATTATTATTATTATTATTAATGTAGTTTAACCCGACCACCGAGCTGACTTTCAATTGTTTATATGAAAAACATTCTTTTACAAAAGTGTATGACAAATTCAGACAAAGATTTTACCAAATTAAACTCTATGATTTTCAACATTTTATCATTTGAGGATTAGGATACCAAAACTGTGTTGAATACAAAAAATATTGGCTGAATAAATTAAAATTTTAAAATGCAAAACAAAAGAAACAAGTAAAAAATGTGTCGAAGTTTCTTCGGCGCAATCGAGTTTTCTGTACAGCCGCTATAGCGTATAATCAAGGCCACCGAAAATAGATCTATCTTTCGGTGGTCTCAGTATAATGCTGTATGTGCCGCGGCCTATGAAACTTTAACCACGGCCCGGTGGTGGCCTATCCTATATCGTTGCCAGAAGCACGCTTATGGTTAAATTTAACCTTAAATAAAATAAAAACTACTGAGGCTAGAAGGCTGCAAGATGGTATGTTCGACGATTGGAGGGTGGAGGATCAACATGCCAATTTGCAGCCCTCTAGCCTCAGTAGTTTTTAAGATCTGAGGGCGGACAGAAAAAGTGCGGACAGACAGACAAAGCCGGCCCAATAGTTTTCTTTTACAGAAAACTAAAAATGTGGGCATTTAACAAAAGAACAGACTTCAAAGCTGGTCCTGGAATATACATAATAAGATAAGGCAAACATACGAAAAATCTATACACAATATCGCTACCGCCATAATCAAAAATGAAATGGGAAAAGGAGAGCTTTTAACAAAGAACTATTCAAAGTTACTAATTTCACTCCTCAAAAACCCTAATAATAAGTTACTTATTCTGAGAACTCAGTAGCTCAAACAAAGGAGTGATGTTTACGACTGAAAGTTATCGCGGATTTTATTTTTTGCGATTCTATACAAATTGGCAAACTTTTCTGGAAGTTTGTTCTCTCTCTCTCTCTCTCTCTCTCTCTCTCTCTCTCTCTCTCTCTCTCTCTCTCTCTCTCTCTCTCTCTCATCGCACCAACTTTAAAGCTTGTCTACTTCCATTTCTCCAATTTTTCCTTCTACTGCTGTTCGTAAATCATTTATACAGTAATTGCAAAGTACAATGGAAAATAAAGAAAAAAAGATACTGTGATATATGTAATGTATATTCACTGGCCAAATAGTTGTTAAGAAGGCAACGGAGAATATTACTGCCCTAAAATGGAAGACTGCAGTACCTGCAAAAATACAAAACTGAGAAAAATCGTAGATACTGCAGTTTTCCCTTGCTTTACTGCTAATTTTGCAGATACTGGAAATGGGATCCCCCCCTAATTAAAGCACTGAAGAATCATTCTGAAACTGCAATAACTTGTGTATGAAGTGTTTCACGAGTTTCACGAGCCCAATAGGTGGCATATTTGAATTTCGAAAATTTTGCAGATACTGCAGTTTTCCATATTAGGGTAGATTACCCCTTCCACCAGTCAAGCGAACATACGGCAAGACTTTGAAAATATTAAGCTATTATAAGAGTTGAATAACTACCTACCCCTTCAGGATGATGAGGCCCCAGTGAAATCAGTTCATCTGCCAGTCCCACCACCCACCCACGCCCCTTGGACAAAGGGCCTCTGTCCTATACTGGTATGATACAAAGCAAATTTAACTGGGGTTGCATCTATATATATATATATATATATATATATATATATATATATATATATATATATATATATATATATATATATATATATATATATTATATATATGTATGTATGTATGTATGTATGTTTCTATTCAATATATACAGATACAGTATATATATATATATATATATATATATATATATATATATATATATATATATATATATATATATGTGCTTCCTATTCAAAATTTTCATAATTACATTTAAGTCTGAAGATTAAATGACCACCTATTTGATATTTCCACTGCCACTGTATTGTTTTATGTTTGTATTTCGTCACACTTCTCTAATAAAAGCAATGTTCCAAACTTCGCAAAACAAAAAAAAAAAACCGGAGTAAAAATTCTCTTCATTTCTTAGAAAACTTCTTCAGCTGCAATTTCACTTTGCTGTTATGGCGTCGCCTCGCGTGGATTTCTTAGACAAATTTGCGGAACGGCGAGAGTTCATCATAATTCATCATAATTCCCAGACTGAAATGTAGGATAGTCATGGTATGAGACTCACTCTCTCTCTCTCTCTTTACAAGACAAGCGTAGAACTGATGCAGTGCATTGCTACCCTAATAAAATTCTCCTCGCATTTTTAATGATTTACCTATATCTTTATCTATTTATTAATTTACTAACTTATTTTTTCTTTTTTAATAAGTGAGATCTCTTCTTTCTGTATTTCCTTTACCTCCTCTTACTTCTTTCTAATGACCACCATAATATTCTTTGGAAGCTGGAATTTCAAGTCAGTGGTCCCCGTGGTGGACTTGTTCCATAAGAACACGGTTCTTCATCTTCTGAATAATAATAATAATAATAATAATAATAATAATAATAATAATAA
Organism: Macrobrachium rosenbergii; assembly: GCF_040412425.1. Taxonomy (NCBI): domain Eukaryota; kingdom Metazoa; phylum Arthropoda; class Malacostraca; order Decapoda; family Palaemonidae; genus Macrobrachium; species Macrobrachium rosenbergii. Next base: position 44,718,872 of record NC_089760.1, on the reverse strand, counting down.
TAATAATAATAATAATAATAATAATAATAATAATTAAAATTATATTTTTTTTGCAGTGGATGAATCATGGAATTAAATTTTACTAGTATTTTGAAGTTTACATATTAATTAATGAAATATTACGTTAGAAATTGGGTACTTTAGAAATGTGTGGGTTTGTGATTTCTTCAAGAATGTTCAGGGTTTTTTTCATTAAAAGTTTCCTGAGAGAGAGAGAGGAATTATAGCAGAGGTTATGTACCTATCTATCTATCTGTCTGTCTGTCTGTCTGTCTGTCTGTATATATATACACATATATGTATATATATTACATATATATATATATATATATATATATATATATATATATATATATATATATATATATATATACATATACACACACACACACACACACACACACATATATATATATATATATATATATATATATATATATATTAGTCAGACAGATAGATAGATAGGTAAATAACCTCTGCTATGGCTCCTATCTCTCGGGAAAGCTATATACAAAAAAAAAAACTAAAAATTCTAGAAGAAACCACTAACCCACACATTTCTAAATGACCCGATTTTGTGACATAACATTTCACTCACATGTGAACTTGAAAATACAAGTAAACTTTCACTCCACGATTCCAACACCACAAGAAAGTATAATTTTTACGCCTGACTTTACGGAAAATCTATATTTGTTAGTCTAACCTTCCTTTGTTAAGGATCCACGTCACTTCCAAGAAATGCAATTGCACGGAAACACTTACCACTTTGCTCTGAGTAATTCAGCACTTGCCAAGTTACTTCTGCTGCAACTTATTCCCAACTCTATAACATCTCACGAAGTCAGGAAATCGATTGTGATGAAAAATTCACTTTGTAAATCCAACCTTTGGTGACCCAAGGCACAGAGAACGACTCAACTGCAGGGTAAATCTTGGATTGGAAGCACAGAAAACGGGGGTAAAGTGACTCCGTTCTGATACTCTGGACGAGGGTTCGAATCCTGCAACAGGACATCAGAATTACTACATAATCTTGCATTTGGATCTAAGGCTTTGTAGTAAAGAAAGTATCTAGAAAGGTGTAAAGGATTCGAAAAGTTGACAGGGCATTGTGGGCATAATAATTGCATACGTATCTGATAAAAAAGTGACCACTAATTTATATATATATATATATATATATATATATATATATATATATATATATATATATATAACATACACATATATTATATATATATAAAGAGCATACGCAAGACTATCAATTTCATCCTGATAACAGACAGACAGACAACTGGAAAACATGAAATGGAAAAGTAATCCCCTTTGGCTAAGTGCGTCTTAACTACCAAATTCACAGCAGGTTCGTTCAAGAAGATGAAGAAAGGGTCGACACCTGAACGCCTTTCCTGGCGGAATGTTTATGGACGCACTTTCTTCCATCTGCAGTGCATTAGGACTGGATCGTCATTCAGAAAGCCGTCACACTTTGCTATTTGAAATCCACCTCTGCCAAATTGCATTCTTGACTGACACGCCATGATTCTGACAATTAAAGCTGTCCAGGTGTTCTACTGATCTCGTTTCGATTTTACAAACAAATAAATGCTTTAAAGTAATCCCGTTTCCTCTGATCATTTTGGGTCCTGGGATTTATTCAGATACTAAATCCTTTTTAAACAATCGAGTTTTCTATACAGCCGCTACAGCGTATAATCAAGGCCACTAAAAATAGAACTATTTATCGGTGGTGTCGGTATAATGCTGTTTGAGCCGCGCCCTATGAAACTCTAACCACGGCACGGTGGTGGCCTATCCTATATCGTTGCCAGTAGCACGATTATGGCTAACTTTAACGTTAGATAAAATAAAAACTACTGAGGCTATAGGGCTGCAATTTGGTATGATTGATGATTGGAGTGTGGATGATCAACACAGCAATTTGCAACCCTCTAGCCTTCGCAGTTTTTCAAGATCTGATGGCGGAGAGAAAAAGTGCGGACAGAATAAAGTGCGGACGGACAGACAAAGCCGGCACAATGGTTTTCTTTTACAGAAAACTAAAAATGATGATTTTAAGGCAAGAAAACAATTCATATACTTAATAGGTCTTTTTTTCTGTTAGCCTGTCCAGTAACAAACGGAGGAACTTTTATGTCAATATGAGAGAGAGAGAGAGAGAGAGAGAGAGAGAGAGAGAGAGAGAGAGAGAGAGAGAGAGAGAGAGAGATAATTCCGCAAGTTTGTTTTTATGTATCTCAAAAAATAAGAAAAATAAAACTTTTCTTTTAAATAAAACAATAAAGCCGGCAGTACAATGAAATTCAGAACACTATTTATGGCAACTGACTTATCCCCAACTAGTCAATAATAAAGCATTTTTTATTTCCAATAGGTAATAACGCCTATGACTGTGCGAATAGGGATCCCTGACACTAACACAGTAGAGAAGGGAGCAAGATGTATATATAAATAAATATATGTATATATATATATATATATATATATATATATATATATATATATATATATATATATATATATATATTATATATATATATATATATATATATATATAGAAATAATCAACACACAATCACGTGTGGAACAGAAATAAATTTCTGACTCACATCGGTATCGAACCCAGGTCTTTCAATCGAAAGACAAGACTTGTGTGGCTTGGTTGGCAGCGGTCTTGTCTTTCAATTGAAAGACATGGGTTCGATCCTGGCGTGAGTCAGAATTTAAATTATATATATATATATATATATATATATATATATATATATATATATATATATATATATATATATATATAAAATATGCTTATGAACTATTTTCTATTGTTAAAACAGAATTCCATCAAATATAAGGAGCCCATAAAAACGCCAAATTGTGGAAAATAAAGGCTACATTTCAGAGACCAAACTGTCTCTCTCCTCAGGCAAATATATATATATATATATATATATATATATATATATATATATATATATATATATATATATAACACATATATTCAAAAAGCACAAATTACTGACACACTTTTCCCAATGCTGTACAATTTAATAAATGTTAATTCATCAGCGATTTGAAATCCACCCTTACATAAAAAAATAAAACCCTCTGATAAAACAGTAACTCATGAATAGGAGAAAGCAGCCAACCTAAGCCCCAGTTAAAATTCTATCAAAACGTTTAATGGAATATCAATAGCGAAGATCCGCACAAAGTTTGACTTATTATATGATCAAAGGCTTCCGCGCTTTGATCAGCTTTCAGTCCAAAGGCAGAACCGCAGAAATGTAATTAAATGGTAATCGCAAAATTCCTGGTACAGATCTTTTTGACTCATTATGTCTGGCCGCGGAGTAATAATAATCACCAATTCCTTATTATGCTGATTTGGGGGAATTTCAAAAGCGGGATTATTATTATATATATCACGAAAGAAGCGAGAAATGTTTCGACCAAAATAGCAGCATTAACACCGTCAAAAGGGAAAGATTAAATCCATATTCTGTTATTCTTTACCTAAAGGAATAAAATTTTATCTGTGTTGAAGTTCTCCCAAAGCGAGAGATATTTCGACCAAAATAGCAATATTAATCATTTAAATCTGGAAAGATCAAATCAATATTCTACTATACTTTACCTAAAGCCATTATTTCACCTGTGTTGAATTTCTTCAAGAGATTGTGGGAAAAATTAGAATATCACAAAAACATAAAATCACACGAAAAATACATAAAAAAATATTTAAATAATTTCACTGGAAATATCATCTAACTCATGTATTACATGGAATGGAATATAAAATTAAGTATAATTTAAGTACTGAGTTTTCTTTGAAGAGTGAATATTATGGAGATCAACTTCTTTTGGGGGCGTTTTTGGACAACAGAATTCTGTTCCAGTCACGTAAGCTGTTTATTTACAAAACTGAAATATAAATATCCCTTTTAGTGATCTGAATGCCTCTCGGCGATATTTCTTCATTTACTATTCAAGCGAGACTATAGTTCTGCTATTAAATGTTCAAACTGAAGAAGAAATATTTATTTGTAAGTCTGTTTCTGTAACCTTCCCATTTTCCCTTACCAATACATTTTCTTACACTGAACCATTTCAAACATCCATCATTCAATATGTAAAGTTCTTTTCATCACTCGCTCGAGAGCGAACATATGCCAAAGGCTTCCCGATTAAAGGGCTGACGAAGATTTCTCGAAAAAGGAGGCGAGAGAAAAAGGCCCCTTTGTGACGAGCTTGTCAATTTTCATCAGAATTCCAGGTCTGATCGAGATTAATGAATTTTCCCGGAAAAGCAAGTCCGTTCTTTCTCCTCACACAGAGCCCATTAATCCCATTCAGTTCGTGATTATCAACACATTCGGATTTACGAAAGCACATGTGGCCCTCCACCTTTCTCCTTACATGGAAGTTTTCCAGCTGCTCTGGACACCGAGCTATTCAGAGGAAAGACATGCTCAGGGCTGATACAGAAACACTGGGTTATCCAGATGAGTAAAACGGCAACAAACCAGTGCCAGATTTCAGTGATTCTCTGCTGAGGGCTGATACAGAAACACTGGCTTATCCAGAAAAGTGTAACGGCAACAGACCAGTCCCAGATTTCAGTGGTTCTCTGCTGAGGGCTGATACAGAAACACTGGCTTATCCAGAATAGTATGCCGGTAACAGACCAGTCCCAGATTTCAGTGGTTCTCTGCTGAGGGCTGATACAGAAACACAGCTTCCCAGATTTAACAAACCAGTCACAGAATTCTCTGCTGAGGGCTGATACAGAAACAAAAACAATAACAGTAACAGACCAATCCCAGAAAAGTATGATGAGGGTTGAACAGAAACCTGGTCCAGATGAGTTTAACGGCAACAAACCAGTCCAAGATTTCAGTGATTCTTTCTGATGAGAAACACTGGCTTATCCAGAAAAGTATAGATAACAGACCAAGATTTCAATGGCATAGGGCTGATACAAAAACAATGGATCCAGAAAAGTATAACCAGGTAACAGGGCTGAACAGAAACGCTGGCATATCCATGATTTTTCACTGATTCTCTGCTTAGGGCTGATTCAAGAAACACTGACTTATCCAGAATAGTATAACGGTAACAAACCAGCCTCAGATTTCAATAAGTCTCTCCTGAGGGCTTATACAGAAACACTGGCTTATCCAGGAGAGTTTAACAGTAACAAACCAGCCCCAGATTTCGGTAAGTCTCTGCTGAGGGCTGATTCAAGAAACACTGGCTTATCCAGAAGAGTTCAACAGTAACAAACCAGCCACAGATTTCAGTGGCTCTCTGCTGAGGGCTGATTCAAGAAACACTGGCTCATCCAGAAGAGTAAAGCGGTAACAAACCAGTCCCAGATTTCAATAGGTTTCTATTAAGGGCTGATGCAGATACACTGACTGAGCAGAAGAAGAAAGTGATATCTCACCAAGTCATGCATCCTCGAGGCACATCTTTTTAGATAAACTATTACACTCGACAAAAATATTTGGAGAGGATCTGAAAAACAGAAAACATATAAACTCCCTCTGTACAATGCTGAGTTTGAATCTCTTTTGATAAAAGTAAAATTATAATCTTTACATATTATAGGATTCATCCAAATTAGTATCTAAAATTTAGGCACTGCAAAAAAAAAAAAAAAAAAAAACAAATGAAAACAGTAAACAGATATTCACAAAAACTTACCTAGTGACCAATATGGAGAAATTTAGCTCCAGTCTGCCATGTCTTCCTTTAGGAGGAGACGAGCTCTGCCTAAGTCTGCTGAAATAAAATATAGATATTTTTAACCAAAGAAGGCAGTAAACATTGCATAAACAACGTTACAGTAACTGATCGAAATATTAGGTCATTAACTACCTGATGTTTTCTCTATTTTTTAAGTGTTAGTATTAAAATAATTGGCAAAAATAACTTAGTAAAGTTTTTGATAAAAGATTTTCTCTCACCACTGAAAGATAAAAACAACTGTATTCTATATGGAGCTGGAATATATAATTTAGGCCAAAGGCCAGGCGCTGGGCTCTATGAGGTCACTCAGCGCTGAAAATAATGTTGAAACAATTCTTAGGAGAGGGTGGAAAGTCAGATGGACGAAAGAGAACATGGACGGAGGAATAGTAAAAGGAATGAAAGTGGTTGCGGCTTGGAGCCGAACGGACGTTGCAAAGAACCTTAAAGTAATGCCTACAGTGCACGGCGTGAGGTGCACTGACGGCACTCGCCCCCTACGGGAAACAATATTTTGTAAGTTTGAAGCTATTTCCGTAATCCAGTGACCTAATTCAAGGAATAAGGAACCAGAATGAAAACCAATTAGTAAAGAATTTTTGCAGGATTCTCAATTTCAGGAACGATAAAAACAAGTAAAAAAAATGCTTCGGCTCAATCGAGTTTTCTGTACAGAGCATAATCAAGGCCACCGAAAATAGATCTATCTTTAGGTGATCTCGGTATAATGCTGTATGAGCCGCGGCCCATGAAACTCTCAGCCGGGCGTGGTGGTCTGTGTTGCTGCGTTGCCAGAAGCACGTTATGGCTAACTTTAACCTTGAATAAAATAAAAACTACTGAGGCTAGACAGCTGCAATTTAGTATGTTTGATGATTGGAGGGTGGATGACCAACATACCAATATGCAGCCCTCTAGCGTCAGTAGTTTTTAAGATCTGAGGACGGACAGGAAAAAGTGCGGAGAGAAAAAAAAGTGCGGACGGACAGACAAAGCCAGCACAATAATTTTCTTTTCAGAAAACTAAAATTGTATGAAATCCCACGGAAGAGTCCCATATGACACTAAGAATTTTCATAAAAAAGGTACTGATTTTACCTAACGCAACTAATAATAATAATAATAATAATAATAATAATAATAATAATAATAATAATAATAATATTAACGGTGAAGACATCCACAATAATATTGGAAATGTATATTGAAAATATATTTCAAATACATACATTTACACGAACATGTGGATTTCTTCACGATCTTAATGACTCACATGATTATGAGATTGTTATAATAATAATAATAATAATAATAATAATAATAATAATGATAATAATAATAAAAACGCAGAATACAAAACAAGAGCAAAACGTCTAGGAAAAAATTATTAATAAATAATAATCAGCTGTGTATATGGATGACGTCACTCACGCGTATTAAAGCAACAAATGCAACGCAATAAAAAAAAGGTAAATATTTAATGTAAAACTATTGACTTTCACTCTTACTGTATAATTCAATAAAGGCTGCGAAAAAAATAAGTCACAAATTGGCCAGTTTCGACACTGAGTGATGCACAATTCTTTCAGCAATGATGCTATTGTAGACTGAAGGGGTCTTTCGTTTATAGAGCTGAGATATATATATATATATATATATATATATATATATATATATATATATATATATATATATATATATATATATATATATATATATATATATATATATATATATATATATAGTATATATATAGTATATATATATATATATATATATATATATATATATATATATATATATATATATATATTTATACAGTATATATATATATATATATATATATATATATATTTACATTATATATATGTGTGTATACACAATATACATACATATACATATATATAAATATATATACACTGTATATATATAATATATATATATATACGCATGTATTTATTGAAGGGAACATTAACATAAATAAAGCATATGCCATGGGTTAATACAACACTACACAATTTTATAGAACCAGGTGTAAAAATCAAAACAATTTTCAACTAAGACAACTTAAATCCGTTCTGATTCCACCTTGTACCGTTGTGAAATACTTATTTTTTATTTATTAGGCTTGAGGGTAGGATCTAGAACGTTCATTTTTATTTTAATACGAACAATTTTATATTTATTCTTGCTCTCAGTATTCACTATCATATATACAATTCTGTTGAAGTGAAGAAGCTAGAAGAAAGAGTAAGTAATAAAAATAATCTGACTAATAAATGTTACAAAAATAAAGTAAAGAATTCGATTTAAAACAACAACAGGTGAAAAATGCTCCGAAGTTTCTTCGGCGCAATCGAGTTTTCTGTCCAGCGCATAATCAAGGCCGCAGAAAACAGATCTATCTTTCGGTGGTCTCAGTATAATGCTGTATGAGCCGTGGCCCATGAAACTTTAACCACGGCCCGGTGGTGGCCTGTCCTATATCGCTGCCAGAAGCACGATTATGGCTAATTTTAACCGTAAATAAAATAAAACTACTAAGGCTAGAAGGCTGCAATTTGGTATGCTTGATGATTGGAGGGTGGATGATCAACATTGCAATTTGCAGCCCTCTAGCCTCAATAGTTTTTAAGATCTGAGGGCGGACAGAAGTTACTTTACAAAATCTTGAGGAGAAAAGGTTATACGGAAGCAAGGGGATAGAGAACATGAGAAAAAGCATATAAAGGCTGGTAAAAGGAAGCCTATTATGGATAAGAATCAATCCTTCAGTAAAGAGAATTATCTCACAAATATCGCTTACACCAAAGTGGAAAATATTAGATAACTATATACACAATTTCCCTTCAGTTCATCAAAAACCAGGCATATGCAGAGAGTGTCTCAAAAAACTATATATATAATTTCCCTTCATCTCATCGAAAAAAAAACAGGCATAAACAAAGAAAGCAGAGAAAGTCTCTCAAAAACTATGTAAATCATTTCATTCAGTGTCTCATCGAAAACAGGCATAAACAGAGAAAGTGTCTCAAAAAACTATATAAATAATTTCCCTTCATCTCATCGAAAAACAGGCATAAACAGAGAAAGTGTCTCAAAACTATATAAATAACTTCATCTCATCGAAAACAGGCATAAGCAGAAAGTGTCTCAAAACTAATAAATAATTTCCTTCATCTCATCGAAAAACAGGCATAAGCAGAGAAAGTGTCTCAAAAAACTATATAAATAATTTCCCTTCATCTCATCGAAAAACAGGCATAAGCAGAGAAAGTGTCTCAAAAACTATATAAATAATTTCCTTCATCTCATCGAAAAACAGGCATAAGCAGAGAAAGTGTCTCAAAAACTATATAAATAATTTCCCTTCATCTCACCGAAAACAGGCATAAGCAGAGAAAGTGTCTCAAAAAACTATATAAATAATTTCCCTTCATCTCATCGAAAAACAGGCATAAGCAGAGAAAGTGTCTCTAAAAACTATATCAATTTCCTTCATCTCATCGAAAAACAGGCATAAGCAGAGAAAGTGTCTCAAAAAACTATATAAAAACTTCATCTCATCGAAAAAACAGGCATAAAATAAGTGTCTCTAAAACTTTCCCTTCATCATCTCATCGAAAAACAGGCATAAGCAGAGAAAGTGTCTCAAAAACTATGTAAATAATTTCCCTTCATCTCAAAAAAAACAGGCATAAGCAGAGAAAGTGTCTCAAAAACTATGTAAATAATTTCCCTTCATCTCATCGAAAAACAGGCATAAGCAGAGAAAGTGTCTCAAAAAACTATATAAATAATTTCCTTCATCTCATCGAAAACAGGCATAAGCAGAGAAAGTGTCTCAAAAAACTATATAAATAATTTCCTTCATCTCATCGAAAAACAGGCATAAGCAGAGAAAGTGTCTCAAAAAACTATGTAAATAATTTCCCTTCATCTCATCGAAAACAGGCATAAGCAGAGAAAGTGTCTCAAAAACTATGTAAAAATTTCCTTCATCTCATCGAAAAACAGGCAGAAAGTGTCTCAAAAACTATCGAAAAACAGGCATAGCAGAGAAAGTGTCTCAAAAAACTATTTCCTTCATCTCATCGAAAAACAGGCATAAGCAGAGAAAGTGTCTCAAAAAACTATGTAAATAATTTCCCTCATGTCGAAAAACAGGCATAAGCAGAGAAAGTGTTCAAAAAACTATATAAATAATTTCCCTTCATCTCATCGAAAAACAGGCATAAACAGAGAAAGTGTCTCAAAACTATATAAATAATACCCCTTCATCTCATCGAAAAACAGGCATAAGCAGAGAAAGTGTCTCAAAAAACTATGTAAATAATTTCCTTCATCTCATCAAAAAAAGAGAAAGTGTAATATAAATTTCCCTTCATCTCATCGAAAAACAGGCATCAAGCAGAGAAAGTGTCTCAAAAAACTAGAAAGTGTCTAAATAATTTCCTTCATTCATCTCAGAGAAATCTATGTAAATAATTTCCCTTCATCTCACCGAAAAACAGGCATAAGCAGAGAAAGTGTCTCAAAAAACTATGTAAATAATTTCCTTCATCTCATCGAAAAAAACATAGTGTCTCAAAAACTATATAAATAATTTCCCTTCATCTCATCGAAAACAGGCATAAGCAGAAAGTGTCTCAAAACTATATAAATAATTTCCTTCATCTCATCGAAAAACAGGCATAAGCAGAGAAAGTGTCTCAAAAAACTATGTAAATAATTTCCTTCATCTCATCGAAAAACAGGCATAAGCAGAGAAAGTGTCTCAAAAACTATATAAATAATTTCCCTTCATCTCATCGAAAAACAGGCATAAGCAGAGAAAGTGTCTCAAAAACTATATAAATAATTTCCCTTCATCTCATCGAAAAACAGGCATAAGCAGAGAAAGTGTCTCAAAAAACTATATAAATAATTTCCTTCATCTCATCGAAAAACAGGCATAAGCAGAGAAAGTGTCTCAAAAAACTATGTAAATAATTTCCTTCATCTCATCGAAAAACAGGCATAAGCAGAGAAAGTGTCTCAAAAAAGTAAATAATTTCCCTTCATCTCATCGAAAAACAGGCATAAGCAGAGAAAGTGTCTCAAAAAACTATATAAATAGTGTCTCAAAATAATTTCCTTCATCTTATAAATAAGCAGAGAATTTCCCTTCATCTCATCGAAAAACAGGCATAAGCAGAGAAAGTGTCTCAAAAACTATATAAATAATTTCCCTTCATCTCATCGAAAAACAGGCAAAAGAGAAAGGTCTCAAAACTATATAAATAATTTCCCTTCATCTCATCGAAAAACAGGCATCAGCAGAGAAAGTGTCTCAAAAACTATGTAAATAATTTCCTTCATCTCATCGAAAAACAGGCATAAACAGAGAAAGTGTCTCAAAAAACTACAGGCATACATAATTTCCCTTCATCTCATCGAAAACAAAACAGAGGTGTCTCAAAAAACTATAGAATAATTTCCCTTCATCTCATCGAAAACAGGCATAAAACTAAAAGTGTCTCAAAAAACTATATAAATAATTTCCCTTCATCTCATCGAAAAACAGGCATAAGCAGAGAAAGTGTCTCAAAAAACAAAAATTTCCTTCATCTCATCGAAAAATATAAGCAGAAAGTGTTCAAAACTATATAAATAATTTCCTTCATCTCATCGAAAAAAGGCATAAACAGAGAAAGTGTCTCAAAAACTATGTAAATAATTTCCCTTCATCTCATCGAAAAACAGGCATAAGCAGAGAAAGTGTCTCAAAAAACTATGTAAATAATTTCCTTCATCTCATCGAAAAACAGGCATAAGCAGAGAAAGTGTCTCAAAACTATATAAATAATTTCCCTTCATCTCATCGAAAAACAGGCATAAGCAGAGAAAGTGTCTCAAAAACTATATCGAAAAAAAATAATTTCCCTTCATCTCATCGAAAAACAGGCATAAGCAGAGAAAGTGTCTCAAAAAACTATATAAATAATTTCCCTTCATCTCATCGAAAAACAGGCATAAAACAGAGAAAGTGTCTCAAAAACTATATAAATAATTTCCCTTCATCTCATCGAAAAACAGGCATAAGCAGAGAAAGTGTCTCAAAAAACTATATAAATAATTTCCTTCATCTCATCGAAAAACAGGCATAAGCAGAGAAAGTGTCTCAAAAAACTATATAAATAATTTCCCTTCATCTCATCTCATCGAAAAACAGGCATAAGCAGAGAAAGTGTCTCAAAAACTATATAAATAATTTCCCTTCATCTCATCGAAAAACAGGCATAAGCAGAGAAAGTGTCTCAAAAACTATGTAAATAATTTCCTTCATCTCATCGAAAAACAGGCTTAAACAGAGAAAGTGTCTCAAAAAACTATATAAATAATTTCCCTTCATCTCATCGAAAAACAGGCATAAGCAGAGAAAGTGTCTCAAAAAACTATATAAATAATTTCCCTTCATCTCATCGAAAAACAGGCATAAGCAGAGAAAGTGTCTCAAAAAACTATGTAAATAATTTCCCTTCATCTCATCGAAAAACAGGCATAAGCAGAGAAAGTGTCTCAAAAACTATATAAAAATTTCCCTTCATCTCATCGAAAAACAGGCATAAACAGAGAAAGTGTCTCAAAAACTATATAAATAATTTCATCTCATCTCATCGAAAAACAGGCATAAGCAGAGAAAGTGTCTCAAAAAACTATCTATAAATAATTTCAAAAAACCTTCATCTCATCGAAAAACAGGCATAAGCAGAGAAAGTGTCTCAAAAACAAAAAACTATGTAAATAATTTCCTTCATCTCATCGAAAAACAGGCATAAAAGAGAAAGTGTCTCAAAAAACTATATAAATAATTTCCTTCATCTCATCGAAAAACAGGCAGCAGAGAAAGTGTCTCAAAAAACTATGTAAATAATTTCCCTTCATCTCATCGAAAAACAGGCATAAGCAGAGAAAGTGTCTCAAAAACTATATAAATAATTTCCCTTCATCTCATCGAAAAACAGGCATAAGCAGAGAAAGTGTCTCAAAAAACTATATAAATAATTTCAAAACTATTCATCTCATCGAAAAACAGGCATAAGCAGAGAAAGTGTCAAAAAACTATATAAATAACTTCATCTCATCGAAAAACAGGCATAAAGAGAAAGTTTCAAAAAACTAAATCATTTCTCATCTCATCGAAAACAGGCATAAGCAGAGAAAGTGTCTCAAAAAACTATGTAAATAATTTCCCTTCATCTCATCGAAAAACAGGCATAAGCAGAGAAAGTGTCTCAAAAAACTATGTAAATAATTTCCCTTCATCTCATCGAAAAACAGGCATAAACAGAGAAAGTGTCTCAAAAAACTATGTAAATAATTTCCTTCATCTCATCGAAAAACAGGCATAAGCAGAGAAAGTGTCTCAAAAACTATATAAATAATTTCCTTCATCTCATCGAAAAACAGGCATAAGCAGAGAAAGTGTCTCAAAAAACTATGTAAATAATTTCCCTTCATCTCATCGAAAAACAGGCATAAGCAGAGAAAGTGTCTCAAAAACTATGTAAATAATTTCCCTTCATCTCATCGAAAAACAGGCATAAGCAGAGAAAGTGTCTCAAAAACTATGTAAATAATTTCCCTTCATCTCATCGAAAAACAGGCATAAACAGAGAGAAAGTGTCTCAAAAAACTATATAAATAATTTCCCTTCATCTCATCGAAAAACAGGCATAAGCAGAGAAAGTGTCTCAAAAAACTATATAAATAATTCCCTTCATCTCATCGAAAAACAGGCATAAACAGAGAAAGTGTCTCAAAAACTATGTAAATAATTTCCCTTCATCTCATCGAAAAACAGGCATAAGCAGAGAAAGTGTCTCAAAAACTATGTAAATAATTTCCTTCATCTCATCGAAAAACAGGCATAAACAGAGAAAGTGTCTCAAAAACTATATAAATAATTTCCCTTCATCTCATCGAAAAACAGGCATAAACAGAGAAAGTGTCTCAAAAAACTATGTAAATAATTTCCCTTCATCTCATCGAAAAACAGGCATAAGCAGAGAAAGTGTCTCAAAAACTATGTAAATAATTTCCCTTCATCTCATCGAAAACAGGCATAAGCAGAGAAAGTGTCTCAAAAACTATATAAATAATTTCCCTTCATCTCATCGAAAACAGGCATAAGCAGAGAAAGTGTCTCAAAAACTATATAAATAATTTCCCTTCATCTCATCGAAAAACAGGCATAAACAGAGAAAGTGTCTCAAAAAACTATATAAAAATTCCCTTCATCTCATCGAAAAATAGGCATTTCAAAAACTTCATCTCATCGAAAAACAGGCATAAACAGAGAAAGTGTCTCAAAAACTATAAAATTTCCTTCATCTCATCGAAAAACAGGCATAAGCAGAGAAAGTGTCTCAAAAACTATGTAAATAATTTCCCTTCATCTCATCGAAAAACAGGCATAAGCAGAGAAAGTGTCAAAAAACTATGTAAAAATTTCCCTTCATCTCATCGAAAAACAGGCATAAGCAGAGAAAGTGTTCAAAAAACTATATACATAATTTCCCTTCATCTCATCGAAAAACAGGCATAAACAGAGAAAGTGTCTCAAAAACTATATAAATAATTTCCCTTCATCTCATCGAAAACAGGCATAAACAGAGAAAGTGTCTCAAAAACTATATAAATAATTTCCTTCATCTCATCGAAAAACAGGCATAAAGAGAAAGTGTCTCAAAAACTATATAAATAATTTCCCTTCATCTCATCGAAAAACAGGCATAAGCAGAGAAAGTGTCTCATAAAAACTTCATCTCATCGAAAAACAGGCATAAGCAGAGAAAGTGTCTCAAAAACTATGTAAATAATTTCTCATCTCAAAAACAGGCATAAGCAGAGAAAGTGTCTCAAAAACTATGTAAATAATTTCCTTCATCTCTATCGAAAACAGGTACAAGCAGAGAAATGAAAAAACAGGCATAAGCAGAGCAGAGAAAGTGTCTCTACATAAAAACTATGTAAATAATTTCCTTCATCTCATCGAAAAACAGGCATAAGCAGAGAAAGTGTCTCAAAAACTATCAATTTCCTTCATCTCACCGAAAAACAGGCATAAGCAGAGAAAGTGTCTCAAAAACTATATAAATAATTTCCTTCATCTCATCTGAAAAACAGGCACCCAAAGAGAAAGTGTCTCAAAACTATATAAATAATTTCCTTCATCTCATCGAAAACAGGCATAAGCAGAGAAAGTGTCTCAAAAAACTATGTAAATAATTTCCCTTCATCTCTCATCGAAAACAGGCATAAGCAGAGAAAGTGTCTCAAAAACTAGGTAAATAATTTCCTTCATCTCATCGAAAAACAGGCATAAACAGAGAAAGTGTCTCAAAAACTATGTAAATCAATTTCCCCTTCATCTCATCGAAAACAGGCATAAACAGAGAAAGTGTCTCAAAAACTACATAAATAATTTCCCTTCATCTCATCGAAAAACAGCATAAGCAGAGAAAGTGTCTCAAAAACTATATATAATTTCCTCTTCATCTCATCGAAAAACAGGCATAAACTTCAAAAACTATGTAAATAATTTCCTTCATCTCATCGAAAAACAGGCATAAGAAGAAAGTGTCAAAAAACTATATAAAATAATTTCCTTCATCTCTCATCAGAGAAAGTGTCTCAAAAAACTATGTAAAAATTTCCCTTCATCTCACTGAAACAGGCATCAACTTGGAAAGTGTCTCAAAAACTATGTAAAATAATTTCCTTCATCTCATCGAAAAACAGGCATAAGCAGAGAAAGTGTCTCAAAAACTAAAAACTCATCTCATGAAAAAATAATTTCCCTTCATCTCATTCGAAAAACAGCATAAACAGAGAAAGTGTCTCAAAAACTATGTAAATAATTTCCCTTCATCTCATAATGAAAAACAGGCATAAGCAGAGAAAGTGTCTCAAAAACTATATAAATAATTTCCTTCATTCATCGAAAAACTCAGAAAGTGTCTCAAAAACTATGTCGATTTCTTCATCTCATCGAAAAACAGGCATAAACAGAAAGTGTCTCTAAAAAACTCATCATCGAATAACAGCATAAACAGAGAAATTTCTATATAAATAATTTCCTTTCATCGAAAAACATGCATCAGAGAAAAAAACTATATAGGCATAAGCAGAGAAAGGGTCTCAAAAACTATATAAATAATTTCCTTCATCTCATCGAAAAACAGGCATAAACAGAGAAAGTGTCTCAAAAAACTATATAAATAATTTCCCTTCATCTCATCGAAAAACAGGCATAAACAGAGAAAGTGTCTCAAAAAACTATGTAAATAATTTCCCTTCATCTCATCGAAAAACAGGCATAAAGCAGAAAAGTGTCTCAAAAACAGACAATAATTTCCCTTCATCTCTAAATGAAAAAACAGGCATAAGCAGAAAGTGTCTCAAAACTATATAAATAATTTCCCTTCATCTCATCGAAAAACAGGCATAAGCAGAGAAAGTGTCTCAAAAAACTATATAAATAATTTCCTTCATCTCATCGATAAACAGGCATAAGTCAGAGAAAGTGTCTCAAAAACTATGTAAATAATTTCCCATCTCACCGTCTAAAAAAAGTGTCAGAGAAAAGTGTCTCAAAAAACTATATAAATAATTTCCCTTCATCTCATCAAAACAGGCATATCAGAAAGTGTCTCAAAAACTATGTAAATAATTTCCTTCATCTCAATCGAAAAACAGGCATAAACAGAGAAAGTGTCTCAAAAACTATATAAATATTTCCATTCATCTCATCAGAAAAACAGGCATAAACAGAGAAAGTGTCTCAAAAAAACTATGTAAATAATTTCTTCATCTCATCGAAAAACAGGAATAAGCAGAGAAAAGTGTCATCAACAGAGAAAAAACTATATAAATAATTTCCCTCAAAATCATCTCATCGAAAAACAGGCATAAGCAGAGAAAAAGTGTCTCAAAACTATGTAAATAATTTCCCTTCATCTCATCGAAAAACAGGCATCCAACAGAGAAAGTGTCTCAAAAAAACTATATAAATAAATTTCCCTTCATCTCATCATAAAACAGGCAAAGCAGGCAAGTGTCTCAAAACTATATAAATAATTTCCATTCATCTCATCGAAAACAGGCATAAGCAGAAAGTGTCTCAAAAACTATATAAATAATTTCCTTCATCTCATCGAAAAACAGGCATCAACAGAGAAAGTGTCTCAAAAAACTATATAAATAATTTCCCCTTCATCTCATCGAAAAACAGGCATAAACAGAAAGTGTCTCAAAAAACTATATAAATAATTTCCCTTCATCTCATCGAAAAACAGCATAAGCAGAGAAAGTGTCTCAAAAAACTATGTAAATAATTTCCCTTCATCTCATCGAAAAACAGGCATAAGCAGAAAGTGTCTCAAAAACTATATAAATAATTTCCCTTCATCTCATCGAAAAACAGGCATAAACAGAGAAAGTGGTAATAATTTCCCTTCATCTCTCAAAAACTAGGCATAAAATAATTTTAGTTTCATCTTCATAAGTAGAGAAAGTGTCTCAAAAACTATATAAATAATTTCCTTCAATGAAACAGGCATAAGCAGAGAAAGTGTCTCAAAAAACTATATAAATAATTTCCTTCATCTCATCGAAAAACAGGCATAAGCAGAGAAAGTGTCTCAAAAATTTCCTTCATCTAATCAGGAAAAACAGGCATAAAAGTGTCTCAAAAACTATTAAACAGAAAGTGTCTCAAAAAACTATCATAAAATAATTTCCCTTCATCTCATCGAAAAACAGGCACAAACAGAGAAAGTGTCTCAAAACTAATAAATAAATCTCAATGAAAACAGGCATAAGCAGAGAAAGTGTCTCAAAAACTATAAATAATCATTCATCGAAAAACAGGCATAAGCAGAGAAAGTGTCTCAAAACTATATCAAAAATAATTTCCTTCATCTCATCGAAAAACAGGCATAAACAGAAAGTGTCTCAAAAAACTATATAAATAATTTTTTCCATTCATCTCATCATCGAAAAATAGGCATAAGCAGAGAAAGTGTCTCAAAAAACTATATAAATAATTTCCTTCATCTCATCGAAAAACAGGCATAAGCAGAAAGTGTCTCAAAAACTATGTAAATAATTTCCTTCATCTCATCGAAAAACAGGCATAAGCAGAAAAAGTGTCTCAAAAAACTATAAATAATTTCCCTTCATCTCATCAGAAAAACAGGCATAAGCAGAGAAAGTGTCTCAAAAACTATATAATTAATTTCCCTTCATCTCATCAGAAAAACAGGCATAAGCAGAGAAAGTGTCTCAAAAAACTATGTAAACAATTTCCCTTCATCTTCATCACCGAAAAACAGGCAAAGCAGAAGAAAGTGTCTCAAATAAAAATAAATAATTTCTATAAATAATTTCTCATCTCATCAAGAAAAAAGACAGTGTCTCAAAACTATATAAATAATTTCCTTCCTCTCATAAGCAGAGAAAGTGTCTCAAAAAACTATGTAAATAATTTCCCTTCATCTCATCAAAACTATATAAATAATTTCCTTCATCTCTAAAGCAATATAAGCAGAAAGTGTCTCAAAACTATAAATAATTTCCTTCATCTCATCAAGAAAAAAACTATGTCTCAAACTATATAAATTTCCTTCATCTCATCCGAAAAACAGGCATAAGCAGAGAAAGTGTCTCTCAAAAAACTATGTAAATAATTTCCCTTCATCTCATCAGAAAAACAGGCATAAACAGAGAAAGTGTCTCAAAAAACTATGTAAATAATTTCCTTCATCTTATCCGCAAAAACAGGCATAAGAAAACAGAAAGTGTTCCCTTAAATGCTTTCCTTCATCTCTTTCATCGAAAACAAAAATGTCAAAAGACTATATCAAACATTTCTCTTCATCTCGTAAACAGCAGAAAGTGTCTCAAAAACTATGTAAATAATTTCCCTTCATCTCATCCAGAAAAACAGGCGTAAAGCAGAAAGTGTCTCAAAAACTATATAAATAATTTCTCTTCACCATCTCATCAAACAATTTCTCAAAAAACTTCAATCTTCATCTCATCAGAAAACAGGCATAAGCAGAAAGTGTCTCAAAAATTATATAAATAATTTCCCTTCATCTCATCGAAAAACAGGCAAACAGAGAAAGTGTCAAAACTATATAAATATGTTCCTTCATCATCCCAAGAGAAAGACAGACGCCTAAGCAGAGAAAGTGTCTCAAAAACTATGAAATAATTTCCTTCATCTCATCGAAAAACAGGCATAAGCAGAGAAAGTGTCTCAAAAACTATATAAATAATTTCCTTCATCTCATCGAAAAACAGGCATAAGCAGAGAAAGTGTCTCAAAACTATATAAATAATTTCCCTTCATCTCATCAAAAAACAGGCATAAGCAGAGAAAGTGTCTCAAAAAACTATATAAATAATTTCCCTTCATCTCATCGAAAAACAGGCATAAACAGAGAAAGTGTCTCAAAAAACTATGTAAATAATTTCCCTTCATCTCATCGAAAAACAGGCATAAACAGAGAAAGTGTCTCAAAAAACTATATAAATAATTTCCTTCATCTCATCGAAAAACAGGCATAACAGAGAAAGTGTCTCAAAAACTATGTAAATAATTTCCTTCATCTCATCGAAAAAAACAGGCATAAGCAGAGAAAGTGTCTCAAAACTATATAAATAATTTCCTTCATCTCATCGAAAAAACAGGCATAAGCAGAGAAAGTGTCTCAAAAAACTATGTAAATAATTTCCTTCATCTCATCGAAAAACAGGCATAAACAGAGAAAGTGTCTCAAAAAACTATATAAATAATTTCCTTCATCTCATCGAAAAACAGGCATAAGCAGAGAAAGTGTCTCAAAACTATGTAAATAATTTCCTTCATCTCATCGAAAAACAGGCATAAGCAGAGAAAGTGTCTCAAAAAACTATATAAATAATTTCCCTTCATCTCATCGAAAAACAGGCATAAGCAGAGAAAGTGTCTCAAAAAACTATGTAAATAATTTCCCTTCATCTCATCGAAAAACAGGCATAAGCAGAGAAAGTGTCTCAAAAAACTATATAAATAATTTCCCTTCATCTCATCGAAAAACAGGCATAAGCAGAGAAAGTGTCTCAAAAACTATAAATAATTTCCTTCATCTCATCGAAAACATAAATCAAAAAACTATGTAAATAATTTCCCTTCATCTCATCGAAAAATAGGCATAAGCAGAGAAAGTGTCTCAAAAACTATGTAAATAATTTCCTTCATCTCATGAAGAAAAACAGGCATAAGTAGAGAAAGTGTCTCAAAAACTATGTAAATAATTTCCTTCATCTCATCGAAAAACAGGCATAAGCAGAGAAAGTGTCTCAAAAAACTACATAAATAATTTCCTTCATCTCATCGAAAAACAGGCATAAGCAGAGAAAGTGTCTCAAAAACTATATAAATAATTTCCCTTCATCTCATCGAAAAACAGGCATCAACAGAGAAAGTGTCTCAAAAACTATGTAAATAATTTCCTTCATCTCTCATCGAAAAAACAGGCATAAACAGAGAAAGTGTCTCAAAAACTATATAAATAATTTCCCTTCATCTCATCGAAAAACAGGCATAAGCAGAGAAAGTGTCTCAAAAAACTATATAAATAATTTCCTTCATCTCATCGAAAAACAGGCATAAGCAGAGAAAGTGTCTCAAAAACTATATAAATAATTTCCCTTCATCTCATCGAAAACAGGCATAAGCAGAGAAAGTGTCTCAAAAACTATATAAATAATTTCCCTTCATCTCATCGAAAACAGGCATAAGCAGAGAAAGTGTCTCAAAACTATATAAATAATTTCCCTTCATCTCATCGAAAAACAGGCATAAACAGAGAAAGTGTCTCAAAAAACTATGTAAATAATTTCCCTTCATCTCATCGAAAAACAGGCATAAGCAGAGAAAGTGTCTCAAAAACTATATAAATAATTTCCTTCATCTCATCGAAAAACAGGCATAAGCAGAGAAAGTGTCTCAAAAACTATATGTAAATAATTTCCTTCATCTCATCGAAAAACAGGCATAAGCAGAGAAAGTGTCTCAAAAAACTATATAAATAATTTCCTTCATCTCATCGAAAAACAGGCATAAGCAGAGAAAGTGTCTCAAAAACTATATAAATAATTTCCTTCATCTCATCGAAAATAGGCATAAGCAGAGAAAGTGTCTCAAAAAACTATATAAATAATTTCCCTTCATCTCATCGAAAAACAGGCATAAACAGAGAAAGTGTCTCTCAAAAACTATGTAAATAATTTCCCTTCATCTCATCGAAAAACAGTCTCAAACTATATAAATAAACAGAGAAAGTGTCTCAAAAACTATGTAAATAATTTCCCTTCATCTCATCGAAAAACAGGCATAAGCAGAGAAAGTGTCTCAAAACTATATAAATAATTTCCCTTCATCTCACCGAAAAACAGGCATAAACAGAGAAAGTGTCTCAAAAAACTATGTAAATAATTTCCCTTCATCTCACCGAAAAACAGGCATCAACAGAGAAAGTGTCTCAAAAAACTATGTAAATAATTTCCCTTCATCTCACCGAAAAACAGGCATCAACAGAGAAAGTGTCTCAAAAAACTATGTAAATAATTTCCCTTCATCTCATCGAAAAACAGGCATAAACAGAGAAAGTGTCTCAAAAAACTATATAAATAATTTTCCTTCATCTCATCGAAAACAGGCATAAACAGAAAGTGTTCAAAAACTATGTAAATAAGTTCCCTTCATCTCATCGAAAACAGGCATCAACAGAAAAAGTGTCTCAAAAACTATGTAAATAATTTCCTTCATCTCATCGAAAAACAGGCATAAACAGAGAAAGTGTCTCAAAAAACTATGTAAATAATTTCTTCATCTCATCGAAAAACAGGCATAAAGAGAAAAGTGTCTCAAAAACTATGTAAATAATTTCCCTCATCTCATCGAAAAACAGGCATAAGCAGAGAAAGTGTTCAAAAACTATCATAATTTCTTCATCTCATCGAAAAACAGGCATAAACAGAGAAAGTGTCTCAAAAACTATGTAAATAATTTCCTTCATCTTCGAAAAACAGGCATAAACAGAAAGTGTCTCAAAACTATATAAATGTTCCCTTCATCATCGAAAAACAGGCAAACAGAGAAAGTGTCTCAAAAAACTATGTAAATAATTTCCCTTCATCTCACTGAAACAGGTATAAGAGAAAGTGTCTCAAAAAACTATATCATAATTTCCCTTCATCTCATCGAAAAAACAGGCATAAGCAGAAAAGTGTCTCAAAAAACTGTAAATAATTTCCCTTCATCTCATCGAAAAAACAGGCATAAGAGAAAAGTGTCTCAAAAAACTATGTAAATAATTTCCCTTCATCTCATCGAAAAATAGGCATAAGCAGAAAGTGTCTCAAAAAAAAATGTAAATAATTTCCCTTCATCTCATCGAAAAACAGGCATAAGCAAGAGAAAGTGTCTCAAAAAACTACATAAAATAATTTCCCTTCATCTCATCGAAAAATAGGCATAAGAGAAAGTGTCTCAAAAAACTATGTAAATAATTTCCCTTCATCTCATCGAAAAACAGGCATAAGCAGAAAGTGTCTCAAAAAACTATATAAATAATTTCCCTTCATCTCATCGAAAAACAGGCATAAACAAAGAAAGTGTCTCAAAAAACTACATAAATAATTTCCCTTCATCTCATCGAAAAACAGGCATAAGCAGAGAAAGTGTCTCAAAAAAACTATATACATAATTTCCCTTCATCTCATCGAAAAACAGGCATAAACAGAGAAAGTGTCTCAAAAAACTACATAAATAATTTCCCTTCATCTCATCAAGAAAAACAGGCATAAGCAGAGAAAGTGTCTCAAAAAACTATGTAAATAATTTCCCTTCATCTCATCAGAAAAACAGGCATAAGCAGAGTGTCTCAAAAAACTATATAAATAATTTCCCTTCATCTCATCGAAAAACAGGCATAAGCAGAAAAAGTGTCTCAAAAAACTATATAAATAATTTCCCTTCATCTCATCGAAAAACAGGCATAAGCAGAAAGTGTCTCAAAAAACTATATAAATAATTTCCCTTCATCTCATCAGAAAAAACAGGCATAAGCAGAAAGTGTCTCAAAAAACTATGTAAACAATTTCCCTTCATCTCATCGAAAAATAGGCATAAGCAGAAAGTGTCTCAAAAAACTATATAAATAATTTCCCTTCATCTCATATATAAAGATTTCCCTTCAGGCATAAAGCAGGATAAAGAGAAAGTGTCTCAAAAAACTATGTAAATAATTTCCCTTCATCTCATCGAAAAACAGGCATAAGCAGAGAAAGTGTCTCAAAAAACTATGTAAACAATTTCCCTTCATCTCATTAGAAAAACAGGCATAAGCAGAGAAAGTGTCTCAAAACTATATAAATAATTTCCCTTCATCTCATCGAAAAACAGGCATAAGCAGAAAGTGTCTCAAAAAACTACATAAATAATTTCCCTTCATCTCATCAGAAAAACAGGCATAAGCAGAGAAAGTGTCTCAAAAAACTATGTAAATAATTTCCCTTCATCTCATCGAAAAACAGGCATAAGCAGAAAAGTGTCTCAAAAAACTATGTAAATAATTTCCCTTCATCTCATCGAAAAACAGGCATAAGAGAAAGTGTCTCTCAAAAAACTATATAAATAATTTCCCTTCATCTCATCGAAGACAGGCATAAGCAGAGAAAGTGTCTCAAAAAACTATGTAAATAATTTCCTTCATCATCATCGAAAAACAGGCATAAGCAGAAAAGTGTCTCAAAAAACTACATAAATAATTTCCCTTCATCTCATCGAAAAATAGGCATAAGCAGAAAGTGTCTCAAAAAACTATGTAAATAATTTCCCTTCATCTCATCGAAAAACAGGCATAAGCAGAGAAGTGTCTCAAAAAACTATGTAAATAATTTCCTTCATCTCATCGAAAAACAGGCATAAGCAGAGAAAGTGTCTCAAAAAACTATGTAAATAATTTCCCTTCATCTCATCAGAAAAATAGGCATAAGCAGAAAGTGTCTCAAAAACTATATAAATAAATTTCCCTTCATCTCATCGAAAAACAGGCATAAGCAGAAAGTGTCTCCAAAACACATAAACAATTTCCCTTCATCTCATCGAAAAATAGGCATAAGCAGAGAAAGTGTCTCAAAAAACTATGTAAATAATTTCCCTTCATCTCATCGAAAAACAGGCATAAGCAGAAAAAGTGTCTCAAAAAACTATGTAAATAATTTCCCTTCATCTCATCGAAAAACAGGCATAAGCAGAGAAAGTGTCTCAAAAAACTATATAAATAATTTCCCTTCATCTCATCGAAAAACAGGCATAAGCAGAGAAAGTGTCTCAAAAAACTATATAAATAATTTCCCTTCATCTCATCGAAAAATAGGCATAAGCAGAGAAAGTGTCTCAAAAAACTATGTAAATAATTTCCCTTCATCTCATCGAAAAACAGGCATAAGCAGAGAAAGTGTCTCAAAAAACTATGTAAATAATTTCCCTTCATCTCATCGAAAAACAGGCATAAGCAGAGAAAGTGTCTCAAAAAACTATATAAATAATTTCCCTTCATCAAAATTATCTCACTTCGAAAAATTTCCATTCATCTCATTAAGGCATAAGAGAAAGTGTCTCAAAAAACTATATAAATAATTTCCTTCATCTCAGAGGAAAAAACAGGCATAAACAGAGAAAGTGTCTCAAAAAACTATGTAAATAATTTCCCTTCATCTCACAGAAAAACAGTCATAAACAGAGAAAGTGTCTTCAAAACTATGTAAATAATTTCCCTTCATCTCTTATAAAAAGTTCCTTCAAGGAAATTGTCATAAACAGAGGAAAAGTGTCTCAAAAACTATGTAAAAATTTCCCTTCATCTCATCAGAAAAAAGGCATAAACAGAGGAAAGTGTCTCAAAAAACTATGTAAATAATTTCCCTTCATCTCATCAGAAAACAGGCATAAACAGAGAAAGTGTCTCAAAAACATAAATAATTTCCCTTCATCATAAAAAGTGTCTTCAAGAAAAAATTCATCATTAAAACAGAGGAAAGTGTCTCAAAAAACTAGGAAAATAATTTCCCTTCATCTACAACAGAAAAAATGTTTTCTAAAACAGAGGAAAGTGTCTCAAAAAACTATATAAATAATTTCCCTTCATCTCAACAGAAAAACAGGCATAAACAGAGAAAGTGTCTCAAAAACTATGTAAATAATTTCCCTTCATCTCAGAGAAAAAACAGGTATCATAAAAAATAGGAAAGTGTCTTCAAAAAACAGATATAAAATTTCCCTTCTCTAAAACAGAGGAAAGTGTCTTCAAAAACAGAGGAAAGTGTCTTCAAAAACAGGCATAAGAAAGTGTCTTCTAAAACAGAAAATAATTTCCCTTCATCTCACGAAAAACAGGCATAAACAGAGTGTCTCAAAAAAAGTGTCTCAAAAAACTATGAAAATGTTTCAAAAACTTCTTCTAAAACAGAAAAAGTGGCTTAAACAGAGGAAAGTGTCTTCAAAAACAGAGGAAATTTCCTTCATCTCAGAGGAAAGGTCTTAAAACAGAAAGTGTCTTCAAAACTATATAAAAATTTCCCTTCATCTCAACAGAAAAACAGGTCAGAAAGTGTCAAAACAGGGAAAGTGTCTCAAAACTAGAATAAATAATTTCAAAAACAGAGGAAAGTGTCTTCAAAAAAGAAATAATTTCCCTTCATCTTCGAAAAAGCAGAGGAAAGTGTCTCAAAAAACTATGTAAATAATTTCCTTCATAAAACAGAAAAAAGTATCATAAAAAGAGAAAGTGTCTCAAAAACTAGTAAATAATCTTCTTCATCTCTTCTGAAAAAGGAAAGTGTCTTCAAAAAAACAGAGAAAGTGTCTCAAAAACTATATAAATAATTTCCCTTCATCTCATGAAAAAAGGCTTCTAAAAACAGAGAAAGTGTCTCAAAAAACTAGAAATAATTTCCCTTCATCTCATCGAAAAACAGGCATCAAAAACAGAGAAAGTGTCTCAAAAAAGATAAATAAAAAACAGAGGAAAGTGTCTTCAAAACAGAAAAAGTGTCTTCGAAAAATAGGCAAAACAGAGGAAAGTGTCTCAAAAAACTATGTAAATAATTTGTCTTCATAAAAACAGAAAACAGTGTCATCAAAAACAGAGGAAAGTGTGTCTAAAACAGAAAAGTGTCTTCTAAAACAGAGGAAAGTTCATCTAAAACAGAAAAAAGGCTTGTAAAAAAACAGAAAGTGTCTTCAAAAACATATAAAAATTTCTTCATCTCATAAAAACAGGCATAAGAGAAAGTGTCTCAAAAAACTATGTAAATAATTTCCCTTCATCTCATCGAAAAACAAATAAACAGAAAAGTGTCTTCTAAAACTATGTAAATAATTTCCCTTCAAAAATCAGAAAAACAGAAAGTCTTCACTAAAACAGAGAAAGTGTCTCTCAAAAAACTATATAGAAATTGTCTTCATCTCATCGAAAAACAGAGGAAAGTGTCTCAAAAAACAGATAAATAATTTGTCTTCAAAACAGAAAAACATCTTCAAAAACAGAGGAAAGTGTCTCAAAAAACTAAAACAATTTCCCTTCATCTCATCGAAAGTGTCTTCAAAAACAGAGGAAAGTGTCTTCAAAAACTAGAAAAATAATTTCCCTTCTAAAACAGAAAAAGTGTCTTCAAAAACAGAGAAAGTGTCTTCAAAAAACAGAGAAATAAATAATTTCCCTTCATCTCATCAGAAAAACAGGCATAAGCAGAGAAAGTGTCTCAAAAAACTATATAAATAATTTCCCTTCATCTCATCGAAAAACAGCATAAGCAGAGAAAGTGTCTTCAAAAACTATGTAAATAATTTCCCTTCATCTCATCGAAAAAAACATAAGCAGAAAGTGTCTCAAAAAAGATAAATAATTTCCCTTCATCTCAAAAAACAGAGGAAAGTGTCTTCAAAAACATATAAATAATTTCCTTCATCTCATCAGAAAAACAGGCATAAACAGAGAAAGTGTCTCAAAAAACATGTAAATAATTTCCCTTCATCTCAGAAAAAAGTGTCTTCTAAAACAGAGAAAGTGTCTTCGAAAAAAAACATATAAAATAATTTCCTTCATCTTCGAAAAAACAGAGGAAAGTGTCTTCAAAAAACATGTAAATAATTTGTCATCTCTAAAACAGAAAAAAGTGTCATAAACAGAAAGTGTCTTCAAAAACTATGTAAATAATTTCTTCATCAAAAACAGAAAAAAGTGTCTTCTAAAACAGAGGAAAGTGTCTTCTAAAACAGATAAAGTGTCTTCAAAAAACAGAAAAAAGTGTCTTCAAAAACAGAGGAAAGTGTCTTCAAAAAACTAGAGGAAATTTGTCTTCTAAAACATCGAAAGTGTCTTCAAAAACAGAGAAAGTGTCTCAAAAACAGTAAATAATTTCCCTTGTCTTCTAAAACGAAAAACAGTCTTCTAAAACAGAGGAAAGTGTCTTCAAAAAACTATAAATAATTTCCCTTCAAAACAGAGGAAAGTGTCTTCAAAAAACAGAGGAAAGTGTCTCAAAAAACAGATAAAAATTTCCCTTCATTCATCAAAAAAAAAACAGAGGAAAGTGTCTTCTAAAACAGAGGAAAATGTCTTCTCAAAAACAGAGGAAAGTGTCTTCGAAAAACAGGCATAAACAGAAAGTGAAAGAAAATTTCCCTTCAAACAGAAAATGGCATAAACAGAGGAAAGTGTCTTCAAAAACTAGGAAAATGTCTTCTTCATAACAGAGAAAAAACATAAGACAGAAAGTGTCTCAAAACAGAGGAAATTTGTCTTCTGAAACAGAGGAAAGTGTCTTCTAAAACATGTAAAAATGTCTTCTAAAACAGAGGAAAATGTCTCTATGTAAAACAGAGGAAAATGTCTTCTAAAACAGAGAAAGTGTCTTCTAAAAAAGGAAAGTGTCTTCTAAAATAGGAAATCTTCAAAAACAGAGAAATGTCTTCTAAAACAGAGGAACGTGTCTCTAAAACATGTAAAATAATTTCCTTCATCTCATCAGAAAAAAGTGCATAAAACAGAGAAAGTGTCTCAAAAAACTATATAAATAATTTCCCTTCTTCTAAAACAGAGGAAAGTGTCTTCTAAAAAAGAGGAAAATGTCTTCAAAAACAGAGACAAAGTGTCTTCCAAAAACAGAGGAAAAGTCATCTTCTAAAAAAACTTCAAAAACAGAGAAAGTGTCTTCAAAAACAGAAAAATTTGTCTTCTAAAACAGAGGAAAGTGTCTTCTAAAACAGAGGAAAGTGTCTTCTAAAACAGAGAAAGTGTCAAACAGAGGAAAGTGTCTTCTAAAACAGAGGAAAATTTCCCTTGTCTTCTAAAACAGAGGAAAGTGTCTTCTAAAACAGAGGGAAAGTGTCATCTTCAAAACAGAGAAAGTGTCTTCATAAACAGAGGAAAGTGTCTTCAAAAACAGAGGAAAGTGTCTTCTGAAACAGAAAAAATGTCTTCAAAAACAGAGAAAGTGTCTTCAAAAACAGGAAAATGTCTTCAAAAACAGGGGAAAGTGTCTTCTAAAACAGAGGAAAAGTGTCTTCTAAAACAGGAAAGTGTCTTAAAACAGGAAAGTGTCTTCTAAAACAGAGGAAAGTGTCTTCTAAAACAGAGGAAAGTGTCTTCAAAAAAGAGAGAAAATGTCTTCTAAAACAGAGGAAAGTGTCTTCTAAAACAGAAAGTGTCTTCAAAAAACAGAGGAAAGTGTCTTCTAAAACAGAGGAAAGTGTCTTCTAAACAGGGAAAGTGTCTTCTAAAACAGAGGAAAGTGTCTTCTAAAACAGAAAAACAGTCATAAACAGAAAATGTCTTCTAAAACAGAGGAAAGTGTCTTCAAAAACAGTGTCTTCTAAAAAGAGGAAAGTGTCTTCAAAACAGAGAAAGTGTCTTCAAAAACAGAGGAAAGTGTCTTCTAAAACAGAGGAAAGTGTCTTCTAAAACAGAGAAAGTGTCTTCAAAAACAGGGAAAGTGTCATTCTAAAACAGAGGAAAGTCTTCTAAAACAGAGAAAGTGTCTTCTAAAAACAGAGGAAAGTGTCTTCAAAAACAGAGGAAAGTGTCTTCAAAAACAGATAAATAATTGTCTTCTACAACAGGAAAGTGTCTCAAAAAACAGTAAAAATTTTCTAAAAAACAGAGGAAAGTGTCTTAAAAACAGAGGAAAGTGTCTTCTCAAAAAACAGACAAGTGTCTTCTCGAAAAACAGGCATAAACAGAGAAAGTGTCTTCAAAAACAGAAAAGTGTCTTCTAAAACAGAGGAAAGTGTCTTCTCATCAAAACAGGAGAAAGAGAAAGTGTCTTCAAAAACAGAGGAAAATGTCTTTAAAACAGAAAAACAGGCATAAAGGAAAGTGTCTCAAAAACAGAAAAATGTCTTCTAAAACAGAAAAAAGTGCATAAACAGAGAAAGTGTCTTCTAAAAACTAGAGGAAATTTCCCTTCTTCTAAAACAGGCATAAACAGAAAGTGTCTTCAAAAATTATATAAATAATTTCCCTTCATCTCTAAAAGGGAAAGTGTCTTAAAAGCAGAAAGTGTCTCAAAAACATATAAATAATTTCCCTGTCTTCTGAAACAAGGAAAGTGTCTTCTAAAACAGAGGAAAGTGTCTTCTAAAACAGAGGAAACTGTCTTCTAAAACAGAGAAAGTGTCTTCTAAAACAGAGGAAAGTGTCTTCTTAAACAGAGGAAAATGTCTTCTAAAACAGGAAAGTGTCTTCAAAAACAGAGGAAAGTGTCTTCTAAAACAGAGGAACGTGTCTTCTAAAACAGAGGAAAATGTCTTCTAAACAGAGGAAAATGTCTTCTGAAACAGAGGAAAGTATCTTCTAAACAGAGGAGCGTCTTCAAAAACAGGAAAGTATCTTCTAAAACAGAGGAAAGTGTCTTCTAAAACAGGAAAGTGTCTTCTAAAAGAGGAAAGTGTCTTCAAAAAGAAATGTCTTAAAACAGAGAAAGTGTCTTCTAAAACAGAGAAATATCTTCTAAAACAGAGAGAAAGTGTCTTCTAAAACAGAGGAACGTGTCTTAAAAACAGAGGAAAGTATCTTCAAAAACAGTAGAAAGTGTCTTCTAAAGCAGAGGAAAGTGTCTTCTAAAACAAACAGAAAGTGTCTTCTAAAACAGAGGAAAGTGTCTTCTAAAACAGAGAAAGTGTCTACCAAAACAGAGGAAAGTGTCTTCTAAAACAGAGGAAAGTGTCTTCTAAAACAGAGAAAGTGTCTTCTAAAACAGAGGAAAGTGTCTTCTTCAAAAAACAGAGAAAATGTCTTCAAAACAGAGGAAAGTGTCTTTAAAAAAGTGTCTTCTAAAACAGAGTGTCTTCAAAAACAGAGGAAAGTGTCTTCTAAAAACAGAAAAGTGTCTTCAAAAACAGAGAAAGTGTCTTCAAAAGCAGAGGGAGAAAGTGTCTTCTAAAACAGAGGAAAGTGTCTCAAAAAACTATATAAATAATTTCCTTTCATCTCAGAGGAAAACAGGCATAAGCAGAGGAAAGTGTCTCAAAAAACTATGTAAATAATTTCCTTCATCTCATCGAAAACAGGCAAAGCAGAGAAAGTGTCTCAAAAAACTATATAATAATTTCCCTCATCTCATCGAAAAACAGGCATAAACAGAGAAAGTGTCTCAAAAACTATGTAAATAATTTCCTTCATCTCATCGAAAAACAGGCATAAACAGAGAAAGTGTCTCAAAAACTATATAAATAATTTCTCATCGAAAAACAGGCATAAGCAGAGAAAGTTCATTCATCTCATCGAAAAACAGGCATAAACAGAGAAAGTGTCTCAAAAACTATATAAATAATTTCCCTTCATCTCATCGAAAAACAGGCATAAGCAGAGAAAGTGTCTCAAAAAACTATGTAAATAATTTCCCTTCATCTCATCGAAAACACAGAGAAAGTGTCTCAAAACATAAATAATTTCCTTCATCTCAAAAACAGGCATAAGCAGAAATAAAAACTATGTAAAATAATTTCCTTCATCTCATCGAAAACAGGGCATAAGCAGAGAAAGTGTCTCAAAAACTATAAAAATAATTTCCCTTCATCTCATCGAAAAACAGGCATAAGCAGAGAAAGTGTCTCAAAAACTATGTAAATGTTCCTTCATCTCATCGAAAAACAGGCATAAAGAGAAAGTGTCTCAAAAACTATGTAAATAATTTCCCTTCATCTCATCGAAAAACAGGCATAAGCAGAGAAAGTGTCTCAAAAAACTATATAAATAATTTCCCTTCATCTCATCGAAAAACAGGCATAAGCAGAGAAAGTGTCTCAAAAAACTATATAAATAATTTCCCTTCATCTCATATAAGGCATAAGCAGAGAAAGTGTCTCAAAAAACTATGTAAACAATTTCCCTTCATCTCATCGAAAAACAGGCATAAGCAGAAAGTGTCTCAAAAAATCTCATGTAAAGAAATGTTCCTATGTAAATAATTTCCTTCATCTCATCGAAAAACAGGCATAAGCAGAGAAAGTGTCTCAAAACTATATAAATAATTTCCCTTCATCTCATCGAAAACAGGCATAAGCAGAAAGTGTCTCAAAAACTATATAAATAATTTCCCTTCATCTCATCGAAAAACAGGCATAAGCAGAGAAAGTGTCTCAAAAACTATATAAATAATTTCCCTTCATCTCATCGTAAAACAGGCATAAGCAGAGAAAGTGTCTCAAAAAACTATATAAATAATTTCCCTTCATCTCATCCCGGAAAAAACAGGCATAAAGAAAGTGTCTCAAAAACTATGTCATAATTTCCCTTCATCTCATCGAAAACAGGCATAAACAGAGAAAGTGTCTCAAAAAACTATGTAAATAATTTCCCTTCATCTCATCGAAAAACAGGCATAAGCAGAGAAAGTGTCTCAAAAAACTATGTAAATAATTTCCCTTCATCTCATCGAAAAAACAGGCATAACAGAGAAAGTGTCTCAAAAACTATAAATAATTTCCCTTCATCTCATCGAAAAACAGGCATCAACAGAGAAAGTGTCTCAAGCTATATAAATAATTTCCCTTCATCTCATCGAAAACAGGCATAAGCAGAAAGTGTCTCAAAAAACTATCGAAAACAGGCATAAATAATTTCCCTTCATCTCATCCAGAAAACAGGCATAAGCAGAGAAAGTGTCTCAAAAAACTATATAAATAATTTCCCTTCATCACATCGAAAAATAGGCATAAGCCAGAAAGTGTCTCAAAAAACTATATAAATAATTTCCCTTCATCTCATCGAAAAACAGGCATAAGCAGAAAGTGTCTCAAAAAACTATGTAAATAATTTCCCTTCATCCTCAGTGTCTCAAAAAAACGAGTTCCCTTCATCTCATCGAAAAACAGGCATAAGCAGAGAAAGTGTCTCAAAAAACTATATAAATAATTTCCCTTCATCTCATCGAAAAATAGGCATAAGCAGAAAGTGTCTCAAAAAACTATGTAAATAATTTCCTTCATCTCATCGAAAAACAAAGGCATACAGAGAAAAGTGTCTCAAAAACTATATAAATAATTTCCCTTCATCTCATCGAAAATCAGGCATAAGCAGAAAGTGTCTCAAAAAACTATATAAATAATTTTACATCTCATCGAAAAACAGGCATAAAGCAGACAAAGTATCTCAAAAACTTATATAAATAATTTCCCTTCATCTCATCGAAAAATAGGCATAAGCAGAGAAAGTGTCTCAAAAAACTATATAAATAATTTCCATTCATCTCATCATCCAAACAGGCCCAAACAGCAGAAAGTGTCTCAAAAAACTATGTAAATAATTTCCCTACATCTCATCGAAAAACAGGCATAAGCAGAGAAAGTGTCTCAAAAAACTATATAAATAATTTCCCTTCATCTCATCGTAAAATAGGCATAAAACAGACAAAGTATCTCAAAAACTATATAAATAATTTCCATTCATTCATCGAAAAAATAGGCATAAGCAGAGAAAAGTGTCTCAAAACTATATAAATAATTTCCCTTCATCTCATCGAAAAATAGGCATAAGCAGAGAAAGTGTCTCAAAAAACTATGTAAATAATTTCCCTACATCTCATCGAAAAACAGGCCCAAACGGAAAAGTGTCTCAAAAACTATATAAATAATTTTCCTTCATCTCATCAGAAAACAGGCATAAACAATTAAAGTGTCTCAAAAAACTATGTAAATAATTTCCATTCATTTCATCAGAAAAATAGGCTTAAACAGAAAGTGTCTCAAAAAACTATATAAATAATTTCCCTTCATCTCATCGAAAAATAGGCATAAACTTGAAGAAAGTGTCTCAAAAACTAGTAAATAATTTCCCTTCATCTCATCGAAAAACAGGCATAAGCAGAAAGTGTCTCAAAAACTATATAAATAATTTTCCTTCATCTCATCCAGAAAACAGGCATAAGCAGAAAAGTGTCTCAAAAAACTATGTAAAATAATTTCCCTTCATCTCATCCGAAAAACAGGCATAAGCAGAGAAAGTGTCTCAAAACTATATAAATAATTTCATTCATCTCATCCGAAAAATAAGGGCATAAGCAGAGAAAGTGTCTCAAAAAACTATATAAATAATTTCCCTTCATCTCATCGAAAAACAGGCATAAGCAGAAAGTGTCTCAAAAAACTATATAAATAATTTTCCCTTCATCTCATCGAAAAACAGGCATAAGCAGAAAGTGTCTCAAAAAACTATGTAAATAATTTCCCTTCATCTCATCAGAAAAAACAGGCATAAGCAGAGAAAGTGTCTCAAAAAACTATGTAAAATAATTTCCCTTCATCTCATCATCGAAAAACAGGCATAAGCAGAGAAAGTGTCTCAAAAAACTATATAAATAATTTCCCTTCATCTCATCGAAAGACAGGCATAAGCAGAAAGTGTCTCAAAAACTATGTAAATAATTTCCTTCATCTCATCAAAACAGGCATAAGCAGAAAGTGTCTCAAAAAACTATGTAAATAATTTCCCTTCATCTCATCGAAAAACAGGCATAAGCAGAGAAAGTGTCTCAAAAACTAGGTAAATAATTTCCCTTCATCTCATCGAAAAACAGGCATAAGCAGAAAAGTGTCTCAAAAACTATGTAAATAATTTCCCTTCATCTCATCGAAAAAACAGGCATAAGCAGAAAGTGTCTCAAAAACTATGTAAATAATTTCCCTTCATCTCATCGAAAAACAGGCATAAGCAGAAAGTGTCTCAAAAACTATATAAATAATTTCCCTTCATCTCATCGAAAGACAGGCATAAGCAGAGAAAGTGTCTCAAAAACTGGGTAAATAGTTTCCCTTCATCTCATAAAGAAAAACAGGCATAAGCAGAGAAAGTGTCTCAAAAAACTATGTAAACAATTTCCCTTCATCTCATCGAAAAACAGGCATAAGCAGAGAAAGTGTCTCCAAAAAACTATATAAATAATTTCCCTTCATCATCGAAAAACAGGCATAAGCAGAAAGTGTCTCACATTTATATAAATAATTTTATCATCTCATCGAAAGACAGGCATAAGCAGAGAATTATTCTCAAAACTATGTAAAACAATTTCCCTTCATCTCTATCGAAAAAATATTTAGCAGGAAAGTATAAAGCTAGCTATAAACAATTTCCATTCATCTCATCGAAAAACAGGCCATGAAGGTATATAAAAAGCTATATAAATAATTTCCTTCATCTCATCTGAAAAACAGGCATAAGCAGAAAAAGTGTCTCAAAACTATGTAAATAATTTCCCTTCATCTCATGAAAATCAAACACAAACAAGAAAGTGTCTCAAAAACTATATACATAATTTCCTTCATCTCATCGAGAAAACAGGCATAAACAGAGAAAGTGTCTCAAAAACTATATACATAATTTCCTTCATCTCATCACTGAAAACAGGCATAAGCAGAGAAAGTGTCTCAAAAACTATGTAAATAATTTCCCTTCATCTCATCGAAAAACAGGCATAAGCAGAGAAAGTGTCTCAAAAACTATATAAATATTTTCCCTTCATCTCATGAAAACAGGCATAAGCAGAGAAAGTGTCTCCAATAACTATATAACAATTTCTTCATCTCATTGAAAAACAGGCATAAGCAACAGAGAAAGTGTTTCAAAACTATAAAATACTTTCCCCTTCATCTCATCGAAAAACAGGCATCAACAGAGAAAGTGTCTCCAAAACTTTATAGATACTTCCTTCATCTCATCGAAAAACAGGTATAAGCAGAGAAAGTGTCTCAAAAAACTATATACATAATTTCCCTTCATCTCATCGAAAAACAGGCATAAGCAGAGAAAGTGTCTCTCTATGTAAATAATTTCCTCATCTCACCGAAAACAGTCAAGCAGAGAAAGTGTCTCAAAACTATATACATAATTTCCTTCATCTCATCGAAAACAGGCATAAAGAGAAAGTGTCTCAAAACTATGTAAATAATTTCCTCCTTCATCTCATCGAAAACAGGCATAAACGGAGAAAGTGTCTCAAAAAACTATATACATAATTTCCTTCATCTCATCGAAAAACAGGCATAAGCAGAGAAAGTGTCTCCAAAAACTATGTAAATAATTTCCTTCATCTCATCGAAAAACAGGCATAAGCAGAGAAAGTGTCTCAAAAACTATATAAATAATTTTCCTTCATCTCATCGAAAAACAGGCATAAGCAGAGAAAGTGTCTCAAAACTATATACATAATTTCCTTTCATCTCATTGAAAAACAGGCATAAGCAGAGAAAGTGTCTCAAAAAACTATATAAATAATTTCTTCATCTCATCGAAAAACAGGCATAACAGAGAAAGTGTCTCAAAAAAACTATGTAAATAATTTCCTTCATCTCATCGAAAAACAGGCATAAACAGAGAAAGTGTCTCAAAAACTATATACATAATTTCATCGAAAAAACTTCAGAGAAATCTCCAAAAACTATATCGAAAAACAGGCATCAACAGAGAAAGTGTTCAAAAACTATGTAAATAATTTCCTTCATCTCACTGAAAAACAGGCATAACAGAGAAAGTGTCTCAAAACTATATAAATAATTTCTTCATCTCATCGAAAACAGGCATAAGCAGAGAAAGTGTCTCAAAAACTATATAAATAATTTCCTTCATCTCACGAAAAACAGGCATAAGCAGAGAAAGTGTCTCAAAAACTAAAAACTTCTTCATCTCACTGAAAAAACAGGCATAAACAGAGAAAGTGTCTCAAAAACTATATAAATAATTTCCTTCATCTCATCGAAAAACAGGCATAAACAGAGAAAGTGTCTCAAAAATTATATACATAATTTCCCTTCATCTCATCGAAAACAGGCAGAGAAAGTGTCTCAAAAAACTATATACATAATTTCCTTCATCTCATCGAAAAACAGGCATAACAGAGAAAGTGTCTCAAAACTATGTAAATAATTTCCTTCATCTTATCGAAAACAGTCATAAGCAGAGAAAGTGTCTCAAAACTATGTAAATAATTTCCCTTCATCTCATCGAAAACAGGCATAAACAGAGAAAGTGTCTCAAAAACTATGTAAATAATTTCCTTCATCTCATCGAAAAACAGGCATAAACAGAGAAACAAAAACTATATATAAATTTCTTCATCTCATCGAAAACAGGCAAACAGAGAAAGTGTCTCAAAAACTGTGTAAATAATTTCCTTCATCTCATCGAAAAACAGGCATAAACAGAGAAAGTGTCTCAAAAACTATATACATTTCCCTTCATCTCATCGAAAAACAGGCATAAGCAGAGAAAGTGTCTCAAAAAAATAATTTCCTTCATCTCATCGAAAACAGGCATCAAGCAGAGAAAGTCCTCAAAACTATGTAAATAATTTCCTTCATCTTATCGAAAAACAGGCATAAGCAGAGAAAGTGTCTCAAAAAACTGTGTAAATTAATTTCCTTCATCTCATCGAAAAACAGGCATAAACAGAGAAAGTGTCCAAAAAACTAGAAATAATTTCCTCTATCCAACAGAGAAACAGGTATCAAAACAGAGAAAGTGTCTACTATATAGAGGAAACTCATCTCATAAAAACAGGCATACAGAAAATGTTTTCTCAAAACTATGTAAGATAAATCTCATCGAAAACAGGCTAAACAGAGGAAAATATCATAATTTCATCTAAAACAGAGGAAACTGTCATCAAAACAGAGAAAGTGTCTTCAAAACTATATACATAATTTCTTCATCTCATCGAAAACAGGATGGGCAGAGAAATTCTTCAAAATAATTTTCAAATTAGAGGAAAAACTTTCAAAAACAGAGGAAAGTGTCTCAAAAAACAGAGGAAATTCTCTCATCTAAAACAGAGAGAAAGGGGTTCCCAAAAAACTATCAGAGTGAAAACAGGCATAACAGAGGAAAGTGTCTCAAAAACTAGAGGATAATATGTCATCTCACTGAAAAAACAGTCATAAAACAGAGAAATGTCTTCAAAAAAAAACATGTAAATAATCTTCCCCTTCATCTCAGGGGAAACAGTCTTACAACAGAGAAAGTGTCTCAAAAATCCATAAAAACAGAGGAAAATGTCTTCAAAAACAGAGGAAAGTATCTCATGAAAACAGAGGAAAGTGTCTCAAAACAGGGGAATAATGTCTTCATCTCAACAGGAAACAGGCATCAAACAGAGGGTCTCTAAAAAATGTAAATAATTTCCTTCATCTCACTGAAAAACAACAGAGAAAGTGTGTTCCAAAAAACAGAGGAAAGTGTCTTCATAAACTGAAAAACAGTCTTCAAAAGAGAAAATGCCCAAAAACTAGAGGAAAGTCATTCATCTCACTGCAAACAGGCATAAAAAGAGGAAAGTTGGTTCAAAACTAGGAATAATTTCCTTCATCTCTAAAAACAGAGGAAAGTGTCTTCAAAAAAACAGTGAAAAGTGTCTTCATCAAAAACAGAGGAAAACAGGCAAAAACAGAGGAAAGTGTCTTCTAAAACAGAGGAAAGTGTCGAAAATAGGTATAAACAGAGGAAAGTGTCTTCAAAAAAACATATACATAATGTCTTCTAAACAGAAAAACAGTGCATCAAAACAGAGAAAGTGTCTCAAAAACAGAGGAAAGTGTCTTCATCTCAGAGAAAACAGGCATAAGCAGAGAAAGTGTCTTCAAAAACAGAGGAACGTGTCTTCAAAAACAGAAAAGTGGCATAAACAGAGAAAGTGTCTTTAAAACAGAAATAATGTCTTCAAAACAGAAAAAACAGGCCTAAAACAGAGGAGTGTCTTTCAAAAAAAACAGAGGAAATCTCACTGAAACAGAGGAAAGTGTCTCTAAAACTATGTAACACTCTCTATCTCACTGAAAACAGGAAAGTGTCTTCAAAAACTACAAATAATTTCCCTTCTTCTGAAAACAGGCATAAGAGAGAAAGTGTCTCAAAAGATAGGAAAATGTCTTCTAAAAAGAGAGGAAAATGTCTTCTAAAAACAGAGAAAGTGTCTTCAAAAAAAGATAAATAATTGTCCTTCAAAACTAGGACTGAAAACAGGGTGTCTTCTGAACAGAGGAAAGTGTCTCAAAAACAGAGGAAAGTGTCTTCAAAAACAGAAAAACAGGCATAAAACAGAGAAAGTGTTTCAAAACATAAATAATGTCTTCAAAACACTGAAAACAGGTCTTCTAAAACAGAGAACGTGTCTCAAAAACAGAGTAAATAATGTCTTTCATCAAAACAGAAAAAAGTGTCTTTAAACAGAGGAAAGTGTCTCAAAAAAACAGAGGAAAGTGTCTTCAAAAACATGGAAAACCTTCAAAAACAGAGGAAAGTGTCTTCAAAAACAGAGGAAAGTCTCTTCATCTCATAAAACAGAACAGAGAAAGTGTCAAAAAACTATATACATAAATCTCATCAGAAAACAGAGGAACGTGTCTTCTAAAACAGAGGAAAGTGTCTTCAAAACAGGAGTGAAAAGGCATGAAACAGAGAAAGGTCTCAAAAACAGGAATAATGTCCTTCAAACAGAATAACAGGCATGAAACAGAGAAAGTGTCTCTAAAAACTATAGGAAAGTGTCTTCAAACAGAAAAAGTGTCTTCAAAACAGAGAAAGTGTCTTCAAAAATTAGAGGAAATGTCTTCAAAAACAGAAAAAGTGTCTTCTAAAACAGAGGAAAGTGTCTCAAAACAGAGGAAATGTCCTTCAAAAACAGAGAAAACAGGCATAACAGGGAAAGTGTCTTCAAAAAACATATAAAAATGTCTTCTAAAACAGAGGAAAATGGCAAAACAGAGAAAGTGTCTCAGAAAACTATGGGAAAATGTCTTCATCTCATCGAAAAACAGGCATGAAACAGAGAAAGTGTCTCAAAACAGAGGAAAATAATTTCCTCAAAAAACAGAAAAACAGTGCATCGAAACAGGGGAAAAGTGTCTCAAAAACATATAAAATGTCTTCTAAAACAGAGGAAAATGGCATAAAACAGAGGAAAGTGTCTTCAAAACTAGGGGAAACCCTTCATCTCATCTGAAAAACAGATAAGCAGAGAAAAGTACACTTCATCTCAAAAACAGAGTAGAAAGTGTCTCAAAAACATATAAAAATTTCAAAAACAGAAAACAGGCATGAAACAGAGGAAAGTGTCTTCTGAAACTATATAAATAATGTCCTTCATCTCAGAAAAACAGGCATAAACAGAGAAAGTGTCTTAAAACTATATAAATAATTTCCTTCATCTCAGGGAAAAACAGGCATCAACAGAGAAAGTGTCTCAAAAAAACTATGTAAATAGTGTCTTCATCTCATCGAAAAAACAGGAATAAAACAGAGAAAGTGTCTCAAAAACAGATAAATAATCCCTTCATCTCATCGAAAAACAGGCATAAACAGAGGAGTGTCTCAAAAAACATATACAAATACTTCCTAAAACAGAGTGAGAAAACAGGCATAAATCAGAGAAAGTGTCTCAAAAAAACAGAGGAAAATGTCTTCATCTCAACAGAGAAAGTGTTCAAAAAAGATGGAAAATTTCCCTTCAATCTCATCGAAAAAACAGGCATAAACAGAGAAAGTGTCTTCAAAAACTGTAAATAATTTCTTCATCTCAACAGAAAACAGGCATCAACAGAGAAAGTGTCTCAAAAACATATAAATAGTGTCTTCATCTCAACAGAAAACAGGCTTCTAAACAGAGAAACTGTCTCAAAACTAGAGGAAAATTTCTTCTGATCGAAAAACAGGGAAAGTGTCTTCAAAAACAGAGGAAAATCTCATCTCAGAAAAACAGGTCATAAACAGAGAAAGTGTTCCAAAAACTATGTAAATAATTTCTCTAAAACAGAGGAAAAACTTCTAAAACAGAGGAAAGTGTCTCAAAACAGGGGAAATAATCTTCTCATCAACAGAAAAACAGGCATAAACAGAGAAAGTGTCTCAAAAACTAGAGGATAATTTCCTCATCTCATCGAAAAACAGGCATAAAGAGAAAGTGTCTTCAAAACTATATAAATAATCCCTTCATCTCATCAAAAACAGGCATAAGCAGAGAAAATGTCTCAAAAGAGGAAAATATCTCAAAACAGAGAAAGTATCTTCAAAAACAGAGGAAAGTCATCTTCATCTACTGAAAACAGGCATAAACAGAGAAAGTGTCTCAAAAACTATATAAATAATATCTTCATAAAACAGAAAACAGGCATAAACAGAGAAAGTGTCTCAAAAAACTATATACATAATTTCCTTCATCTCAGAAAAACAGGCAAAGCAGAGAAAGTGTCTCAAAAACTATGTAAATAATTTCTTCATCTCACTGAAAAACAGTCATAAACAGAGAAAGTGTCTCAAAAACTATCTTAAATAAGTTCCATTCATCTCAGAGAAAACAGGCATAAAACAGAGAAAGTGTCTCAAACTATAGATAATTTCGGCTATCTCATCGAAAAACAGGCATAAAACAGAGAAAGTGTCTCAAAAACATATAAAAGTGTCTTCATCTCAGAGAAAACAGGCAAAACAGAGAAAGTGTCTCTAAAAAACAGAAAAATTTCTTCTTGTAAAACAGAGGAAAGTGTTCAAAACTATATACATAATTTCATCTCATCGAAAACAGGCACTTAACAGAGAAAGTGTCTCAAAACTATATGAATAATTTCCTTCATCTCATCGAAAAACAGGCATAAGCAGAGAAAGTGTCTCAAAAAACATATAAATAATTTCCTTCATCTCAAACGAAAAAGGTAAACATCAAAAGCAGTAAGAAAGTGTCTTCATCAAACACTATGTAAAACAGACATAATTTCCCTTCATCTCTGAAAAACATAAAAGTGCATAAACAGAGGAAAGTGTCTTCATCTCAAAAAACAGAGAAAGTGTCTATAAATACAGTAAAAGTGTCATCTGAAAAACAAAACAGAGAAAGTGTCTCAAAAACAGAGGAGTGTCTTCTAAAACAACAGAGAGTGTCTTCTAAACAGAGGATAATGTCCTTTCTCAAGGAAAGTGTCTTCAAAAACAGAGGAAAGTGTCTTCAAAAACAGAGGAAAGTGTCTTCTCATCGAAAAAAACAGAGAAAGTGTCTCAAAAACAGAGGAAAGTGTGTAAATAATTTGTCTTCTGAAACCATGTCTTCAAAAACAGGGAAAGTGTCTTCTAAAAACAGAGGAAAGTGTCTCAAAACTAGTAAATAATTTCCTTCATAAACTGAAAAACAGGAAGAGAAAGTGTCTTCAAAAACAGGTCATGAAAACAGGCATCAACAGAGAAAGTGTCTTCAAAAACTATGAGGATAAGTGTCTTCACCGCAAAACTATAAACAGAGAAAGTACTTCAAAACTATTCATCTCATCGAAAAACAGGCATAAACAGAAAGTGTCTTAAAAACTATATAAATAATTTGTCATCTCATCGAAAACAGGCATCAACAGAAAAGTGTCTTCAAAAACAAAACTTCTTCATCTATCAAACAGAGAAAGTGTCTCAAAAACTATTCATAATTTCTTCATCTCAGAGAAAACAGGCATCAAAACAGAGAAAGTGTCTCAAAAACTAGAAATAAGTGTCTTCATCGAAAACAGGTCTTCAAAAACATGTGTCTTCATCTAAAGCAGAGAAAGTGTCTTCAAAAAACTATATAATTAATTTCCTTCATCTTCGAAAACAGGTATAAATATAGAAAGTGATAATTTCCCTTTCCACTGAAAAACAGGCATAAGCAGAGAAAGTGTCTTCAAAAACTATGTAAATAGTGTCTCACAAAAACAGAGAGAAATCTTCCATTTCCCTTCATCTCAAAAACAGGCATAAACAGAGAAAGTGTCTCAAAACTAGTAATTAATCCTTCATCTCATCGAAAAACAGAAAGCTATAAGCAGAGAAACAGAGAAAAAAAACTATGTAAATAATTTCCTTCATCTCATCGAAAAACAGGCATCAACAGAGGTCTCAAAAACTAAAACGAAAACAGGCTAAGCAGAGAAAGTGTCTCAAAAAGAGAAAGTCTTCATCTCATCGAAAAAAAGGCATAAGTGCAAAAACTATATAAATAATTCTCTTCATCTCTACTGAAAACAGTATATGAGAGTAGTGTCTCAAAAACTATATACATACTCTTCTGTTCATCGAAAACAGAGAGAAAGTGTCTCAAAAACTATACATAATTTCTTCATCTCTGAAAAAACATAAGCAGAGAATGTCAAAAAATATGTAAATTCCTTCATCTCATCTAAGTAGAGAAATCTTCATCGAAAAAACAGAGAAAGGTTCCAAAAACTATGTGTAAATAATTTCTCATCTCATCGAAAACAGCATAAGAAAGTGTCTCAAAAACTATATAAAAACTCGAAAACAAGAGAAAGTGTCTCTCTTAATTCTATCTCATCGAAAACAGGTATATGCAGAGAAAGTGTTCAAAAACTATATACATTAATTTCCCTTCATCTCATCGATAAACAAAACAGAGAAAGTGTCTCAAAAACTATGGGGGGCCACTTCTTCATTCACTGAAAACAGGTATGGCAGAGAGAAAGTCTTCATCTCAAAACAGGCTATATAAAATAAAAATCTCTTCATCTCATCGAAAAACAGGCATAAGCAGAGAAAGTGTCTCAAAACTATATAAATAATTTCCTTCATCCTCATGAAAACAGGCATATACAGAGAAAGTGTCTCAAAAACTGTAAATAATTCCTCATCTCATCGAAAAACAGGCATAAGCAGAGAAAGTCTCAAAAACTATATAAATAAGTGTCTCAAACAGGCTAAGCAGAGAAAGTGTCTCAAAAAATAATTTCCCTTCATCTCATCGAAAAACACAGCAGTATGAAAAAGCAGAGAAAGTGTCTCAAAAACTATATAAATAATTCTCCCTTCATCTCATCGAAAACAGGCATAAGCAGAGAAAGTGTCTCAAAAACTATATAAATAATTTCTTCATCTCATCGAAAAACAGGCATAAGCAGAGAAAGTGTCTCAAAAACTCGAAAACATACAGAGAAAGTGTCTCAAAAACTATATAAATACTCTTATGTTAGAGAA
Source organism: Macrobrachium rosenbergii (assembly GCF_040412425.1). Taxonomy (NCBI): domain Eukaryota; kingdom Metazoa; phylum Arthropoda; class Malacostraca; order Decapoda; family Palaemonidae; genus Macrobrachium; species Macrobrachium rosenbergii. Next base: position 44,675,505 of record NC_089760.1, on the reverse strand, counting down.
AAGTGTCTCAAAACTATATACATAATTTCCCTCATCTCGAAAAACAGGCATAAGCAGAGAAAGTGTCTCAAAAACTATGTATAAATAATTTCTCTCATCCATCGAAAAAACAGGCATAAGCAGAGAAAGTGTCTCAAAACTATGTAAATAATTTCTTCATTCATCGAAAACAGGCATAAGCAGAATCAAAACTATGTAAATAATTTCTTCATCTCATCGAAAACAGGCATAAGCAGAGAAAGTGTCTCAAAAACTATGTAAATAATTTCCTTCATCTCACTGAAAAACAGGCATAAGCAGAGAAAGTAAGGTCTCAAAAAACTATATAAATAATTTCCCTTCATCTCATCGAAAAACAGGCATATACAGAGAAAGTGTCTCAAAACTATATAAATAATTTCTTCATCTCACTGAAAAACAGGTATAAGCAGAGAAAGTGTCTCAAAAACTATATAAATAATTTCCTCTTCATCTCATCGAAAACAGGCTAAGCAGAGAAAGTGTCTCAAAAAACTATATAAATAATTTCCTTCATCTCATCGTAGAAAAACAGGCATAAGCAGAGAAAGTGTCTCAAAACTATGTAAATAATTTTCATTCATCTCTTGCAAAACAGGCATAAACAAAAAGTGTCTCAAAAACTATATACATAATTTCCTTCAAACAGAGAAAGTGTCTCAAAAAACTATATAAATAATTTCCTTCATCTCACTGAAAAAACAGGCATAAGCAGAGAGTGTCTTCAAAAAACTAAAATAATTTTCATTCATCTCACTGAAAACAGGCATAAGCAGAGAAAGTGTCTCAAAAACTATGTAAATAATTTTCCTTCATCTCATCGAAAAACAGGCATAAGCAGAGAAAGTGTCTCAAAAAACTATAATTAATTTCCTTCATCTCATCGAAAAACAGGCATATGCAGAGAAAGTGTCTCAAAAAACTATAATAATTAATCTCATCGAAAACTTCATCTCAAAACTATGAAAACATCGCAAACAGTGGCGTAAATAGAGAAAGTGTCTCGAAAACTATGTAGCTAATTTCCTACATCTCATCGAAAAACAGGCGTAAACAGGCAAAGTGTCTCAAAACTATGTAAATAAGTTCCATTCACTCTCATCAAACAGGCGTAAACAGAGAAAGTGTCTCGTAAATCTATGTAAATAATTTCTTCATCTCATCGGAAAACAGGTATAAACAGAGAAAGTGTCTCAAAAAAGTATATACACAATTTCCTTCATCTCATCGAAAACAGTCAATAAACAGACAAAGTATCTCAAAAATTATATAAATAATTTCCTTCAGCCTACTGAAAACAGGCATAAGCAGAGAAAGTGTCTCAAAAACTCTAAAATAATTTCCTTCATCTCATCGAAAAACAGGCATAAGCAGAGAAAGTGTTCAAAAAACTATAAAAATACTTTCCCTTCATCTCATCGAAAAACAGGCATCAACAGAGAAGTGTCTCCAAAAACTTTATAGATAATTTCCCTTCAGCTCATCGAAAAATAGGTATAAGCAGAGAAAGTGTCTCAAAAAACTATATACATAATTTCCCTTCATCTCATCGAAAAACAGGCATAAGCAGAGAAAGTGTCTCAAAAAACTATGTAAATAATTTCCTTCATCTCATCGAAAAACAGGCATAAGCAGAGAAAGTGTCTCAAAAACTATATACATAATTTCCCTTCATCTCATCGAAAAACAGGCATAAAACAGAAAGTGTTCCAAAAAGTGTAAAATAATTTCCCTTCTCAAAAACAGGCATATAGAGTGTCTCAAAAACTATATACATCCTTCATCTCATCGAAAACAGGCATAAGCAGAGAAAGTGTCTCAAAAACTATATAAATAATTTCCCTTCATCTCATCGAAAACAGGCATAAGCAGAGAAAGTGTCTCAAAACTATATAAATAATTTCCTTCATCTCACTGAAAAACAGGCATAAGCAGAGAAAGTGTCTCAAAAACTATATAAATAATTTCCTTCATCTCATGGAAAACAGGCATAAGCAGAGAAAGTGTCTCAAAAACTATATACATAATTTCCCTTCATCTCATCGAAAAACAGGCATAACAGAGAAAGTGTCTCAAAAACTATATACATAATTTCCCCTTCATCTCATCGAAAAAACAGGCATAAGCAGAGAAAGTGTCTCAAAAACTATGTAAATAATTTCCTTCATCTCATCGAAAAACAGGCATAAGCAGAGAAAGTGTCTCAAAAACTATATAAATATTTTCCTTCATCTCATCGAAAACAGGCATAAGCAGAGAAAGTGTCTTCAAAAACTATATACATAATTTCCTTCATCTCATTGAAAAACAGGCATAAACAGAGAAAGTGTTTCAAAACTATAAAAATAATTTCTTCATCTCATCGAAAACAGGCATCAACAGAGAAAGTGTCTCAAAAAAAAACTATATATGTCTCAAAACTATATAATTTCCCTTCATCTCATCGAAAACAGGCATAAGCAGAGAAAGTGTCTCAAAAACTATATAAATAATTTCCTTCATCTCATCGAAAAACAGGCATAAGCAGAGAAAGTGTCTCAAAACTATATACATAATTTCCCTTCATCTCATCGAAAAACAGGCATAAGCAGAGAAAGTGTCTCAAAAACTATGTAAATAATTTCCCTTCATCTCATCGAAAAACAGGCATAAGCAGAGAAAGTGTCTCAAAACTATATAAAATTTCCCTTCTATCTCATCGAAAAACAGGCATAAACAGAGAAAGTGTCTCAAAAAACTATGTAAATAATTTCCCTTCATCTCATCGAAAAACAGGCATAAACAGAGAAAGTGTCTCAAAAAACTATATACATAATTTCCCTTCATCTCATCGAAAAACAGGCATAAGCAGAGAAAGTGTCTCAAAAAACTATGTAAATAATTTCCCTTCATCTCATCGAAAAACAGGCATAAACAGAGAAAGTGTCTCAAAAAACTATATAAATAATTTCCCTTCATCTCATCGAAAAACAGGCATAAACAGAGAAAGTGTCTCAAAAAACTATGTAAATAATTTCCCTTCATCTCATCGAAAAAAGGCATAATAGAGAAAGTGTCTCAAAAAACTATATAAATAATTTCCTTTGCATCGAAAAACAGGCTTCTATGTAAATAATTTCCTTCATCTCATCGAAAAACAGGCAGAGAAGTGTCTCAAAACTATATAAATAATTTCCTTCATCTCATCGAAAAAAGGCAGAGAAAGTGTCTCAAAAACTATGTAAATAATTTCCCTTCATCTCATCGAAAAACAGGCATAAGCAGAGAAAGTGTCTCAAAACTATGTAAATAATTTCCCTTCATCTCATCGAAAACAGGCATAAGCAGAAAGTGTCTCAAAAAACTATATAAATAATTTCCCTTCATCTCATCGAAAAACAGGCATAAGCAGAGAAAGTGTCTCAAAAAACTATGTAAATAATTTCCCTTCATCTCATCGAAAAACAGGCATAAGCAGAGAAAGTGTCTCAAAAAACTATGTAAATAATTTCCCTTCATCTCATCGAAAAACAGGCATCAACAGAGAAAGTGTCTCAAAACTATATAAATAATTTCCCTTCATCTCATCGAAAAACAGGCATAAGAGAGAAAGTGTCTCAAAAACTATATAAATAATTTCCCTTCATCTCATCGAAAAACAGGCATAAGCAGAAAGTGTCTCAAAAACTATGTAAAATAATTTCCCTTCATCTCATCGAAAAACAGGCATAAACAGAGAAAGTGTCTCAAAAAATATATAAATAATTTCCTTCATCTCATCGAAAAACAAAACAGGTCTCAAAAAACTACATAAATAATTTCCCTTCATCTCATAAGCAGAGAAAGTGTCTCAAAAACTATATAAATAATTTCCTTCATCTCATCGAAAAAACAGGCATAAACAGAGAAAGTGTCTCAAAAACTATATAAATAATCATCTTCCTTCATCTCAAAAATCGAAAAACTTCATCATAAACAGCATAAGCAGAAAGTGTCTCAAAAAACTATATAAATAATTTCCCTTCATCTCATCGAAAAACAGGCATAAGCAGAGAAAGTGTCTCAAAAACTATATAAATAATTTCCCTTCATCTCATCGAAAACAGGCATAAGCAGAGAAAGTGTCTCAAAAAACTATGTAAAAATTTCCTTCATCTCATCGAAAAACAGGCATAAGCAGAGAAAGTGTCTCAAAACTATATAAATAATTTCCCTTCATCTCATCGAAAAACAGGCATAAGCAGAGAAAGTGTCTCAAAAAACTATATAAATAATTTCCTTCATCTCATCGAAAAACAGGCATAAGCAGAGAAAGTGTCTCAAAAAACTATGTAAATAATTTCCCTTCATCTCATCGAAAAACAGGCATAAGCAGAGAAAGTGTCTCAAAAAACTATGTAAATAATTTCCCTTCATCTCATCGAAAAACAGGCATAAGAAGAGAAAGTGTCTATGTAAAAATTTCCCTTCATCTCATAAATAAGTGTTCAAAAAACCTTAAATAATTTCCTCATCTCATCGAAAACAGGCATAAGCAGAGAAAGTGTCTCAAAACTATAAATAATTTCTTCTATCTCATCGAAAACAGGTATAAGTAGAGAAAGTGTCTCAAAACTATATACATAATTTCCCCTTCATCTCATCGAAAAACAGGCATAAGCAGAGAAAGTGTCTCAAAACTATGTAAATAATTTCCTCATCTCATCGAAAAACAGGCATAAGCAGAGAAAGTACCAAAAACTTATATACATAATTTCCCTTCATCTCATCGAAAACAGGCAAGGCAGAGATAGTGTCTCAAAAAACTATGTAAATAATTTCTCTCATCTCACCGAAAACAGGCATAGCAGAGAGTGTCCCAAAAACTATATACATAATTTCCTCTTCATCTCATCGAAAACAGGCATAAACAGAGAAAGTGTCTCAAAAAACTCATCGGAAAATAGCATAAACAATTTCAAAAACCTTCATCTCATCGAAAAACAGGCATAAACAGAGAAAGTGTCTCAAAAACTATAAAAAAACTATCGTAAATAGTTTCCTTCATCTCATCTGAAAAACAGGCATAAGCAGAGAAAAGTGACTCAAAAAAACTATATAAATATTTTCCCTTCATCTCATCGCAAAACAGGCATAAGCAGAGAAAGTGTCTCCAATAACTATATAACAATTTCCTTCATCTCATTGAAAAACAGGCATAAGCAGAGAAAGTGTTTCAAAAAACTATAAAAATACTTTCCTTCATCTCATCGAATCAACAGAGAAAGTGTCTCCAAAAACTCAACAGAGAAGTGTCAAAACTTTATAGATAATTTCCTTCATCTCATCGAAAACAGGTATAGCAGAGAAAGTGTCTCAAAAAAACTATATAACATAATTTCCTTCATCTCACCGAAAAACAGGCATAAGCAGAGAAAGTGTCTCAAAAACTATATACATAAATCTATCGAAAAAACAGGCATCAACAGAGAAATCAAAAAATTAAATACCTTCATCTCATCGAAAAACAGGTATAAGCAGAGAAAGTGTCTCAAAAACTATATACATAATTTCCTTCATCTCATCGAAAACAGGCATAAGCAGAGAAAGTGTCTCAAAACTATAAATAATTTCCTTCATCTCATCTGAAAAACAGGCATAAGCAGAGAAAGTGTCTCAAAAACTATATACACTTCTCTTCATCTCCATCGAAAAACAGGCATAACAGAGAAAGTGTCTCAAAAACTATGTAAATAATTTCCTTCATCTCATCGAAAAACAGGCATAAGTAGAAAGAAAGTGTCTCAAAAAACTATATACATAATTTCCCTTCATCTCATCGAAAACAGGCATAAGCAGAGAAAGTGTCTCAAAAAACTATATACATAATTTCCCTTCGGCTCATCACTGAAAACAGGCATAAGCAGAGAAAGTGTCTCCAAAACTATAAATAATTTCTTCATCTCATCGAAAACAGGCATAAAGAGAAAGTGTCTCAAAAAACTATATAAATATTTTCCCTTCATCTCACCGGAAAAACAATAAGCAGAGAAAGTGTCTCCAATAACTATATAACAATCTTCATCTCATTGAAAAACAGGCATAAGCAGAGAAAGTGTTTCAAAAACTATAAAAATAATTTCCTCTCCATCTCATCGAAAAACAGGCATCAAGCAGAGAAAGTGTCTCCAAAATCCTTTATAGAAACGAAAAATAGGTATAAGCAGAGAAATTTCAAAAAACCTTCATCTCAACGAAAAACAGGCATAAGCAGAGAAAGTACATAAATAATTCAGCTCTCAAAAAAACTGTGTAAATAATTTCCTTCATCTCACCGAAAAACAGGCATAAGCAGAGAAAGTGTCTCAAAACTATATAATAATTTCCCTTCATCTCATCGAAAAACAGGCATAAGCAGAGAAAGTGTCTCAAAACTATATAAATAATTTCCTTCATCTCATCGGAAAACAGGCATAAAGAGAAAGTGTCTCAAAAAACTATATACATAATTTCCCTTCATCTCATCGAAAAACAGGCATAAGCAGAGAAAGTGTCTCAAAAACTATATAACAATTTCCTTCATCTCATCGAAAAACAGGCATAAGCAGAGAAAGTGTCTCAAAAAACTATGTAAATAATTTCCCTTCATCTCATCGAAAAACAATAACAGAGAAAGTGTCTCAAAATTATATACATACTTCTTCATCTCATCGAAAACAGGCATAAGCAGAGAAAGTGTCTCAAAAACTATATACATAATTTCCCTTCATCTCATCGAAAACAGGCATAAGCAGAGAAAGTGTCTCAAAAAACTATGTAAATAATTTCCTTCATCTCATCGAAAACAGGCATAAGCAGAGAAAGTGTCTCAAAAACTATATAAATATTTCCCTTCATCTCATCGAAAACAGGCATAAGCAGAGAAAGTGTCTCAAAAAACTACAAAAGTGTTTCAAAAATTTCCCTTCATCTCATCGAAAAACAGGCATCAACAGAGAAGTGTCTCAAAAACTATATAAATAATTTCCCTTCAATCGAAAACAGGCATAAGCAGAGAAAGTGTCTCAAAAACTATATACATAATTTCCCTTCATCTCATCGAAAAACAGGCATAAGCAAAAACAAAAAAGTATAATAATTTCCCTTCATCTCATCGAAAACAGGCATAAACAGAGAAAGTGTCTCAAAAACTATATACATAATTTCCTTCATCTCATCGAAAAACAGGCATAAGCAGAGAAAGTGTCTCAAAAACTATATACATAATTTCCCTTCATCTCACCGAAAACAGGCATAAGCAGAGAAAGTGTCTCAAAAAACTATATACATAATTTCCTTCATCTCATCGAAAAACAGGCATAAGCAGAGAAAGTGTCTCAAAACTATGTAAATAACTTCATATCGAAAACAGGCATAAGCAGAGAAAGTGTCTCCCTTCATCTCATCGAAAACAGGCATAAACAGAGAAAGTGTCTCAAAACTATATACATAATTTCCTTCATCTCATCGAAAACAGGCATCAACAGAGAAAGTGTCTCAAAAAACTGTATAATACTTCCTTCATCTCATCGAAAAACAGGCATAAGCAGAGAAAGTGTCTCAAAACTATGTAAATAATTTCCTTCATCTCATCGAAAAACAGGCATAAACAGAGAAAGTGTCTCAAAAACTATATAAATAATTTCCTTCATCTCATCGAAAACAGGCATAAGCAGAGAAAGTGTCTCAAAACTATATATATAATTTCCTTCATCTCATCGAAAAACAGGCATCAACAGAGAAAGTGTCTCAAAAACTATGTAAATAATTTCCTTCATCTCCAGAGAAAGTGTCTCAAAACTATGTATAAATTCCTCTTCATCTCATCGAAAACAGGCATAAACAGAGAAAGTGTCTCAAAAAACTATATAAATAATTTCCTTCATCTCATGGAAAAACAGGCATAAGCAGAGAAAGTGTCTCAAAAACTAATAATTTCTCATCTCATCGAAAACAGGCATAAACAGAGAAAGTGTCTCAAAACTATGTAAATAATTTCCTTCATCTCATCGAAAAACAGGCATAAGCAGAGAAAGTGTCTCAAAAACTATGTAAATAATTTCCTTCATCTCATCGAAAACAGGCATAAACAGAGAAAGTGTCTCAAAAAAACTATGTAAATAATTTCCCTTCATCTCATCGAAAAACAGGCATAAGCAGAGAAAGTGTCTCAAAACTATGTAAATAATTCCCTTCATCTCATCGAAAAAAGGCATAAGCAGGCATAAACAGAGAAAGTGTCTCAAAAAATATACATAACTTCATCTCATCTGAAAAACAGGCATAAACAGAGAAAATCGAAAAACAGGCATAAACAGAGAAAGTGTCTCCTTCATCTCATCGAAAAACAGGCATAAGCAGAGAGTGTCTCAAAACTATATACATAATTTCTCTTCATCTCATCTGAAAAAAGTGTCTCAAAAACTATATAAATAATTTCCTTCATCTCATCGAAAACAGGCATAAGCAGAGAAAGTGTCTCAAAAAACTATGTAAATAATTTCCCTTCATCTCATCGAAAACAGGCATAAGCAGAGAAAGTGTCTCAAAAAACTATATAAATAATTTCCCTTCATCTCATCGAAAAACAGGCATAAACAGAGAAAGTGTCTCAAAAACTATGTAAATAATTTCCTTCATCTCATCGAAAAACAGGCATAAACAGAGAAAGTGTCTCAAAAACTATATAAATAATTCCCTTCATCTCACGAAAAAACAGGCATCAACAGAGAAAGTGTCTCAAAAACTATGTAAATAATTTCCTTCATCTCATCGAAAAACAGGCATAAAGAGAAAGTGTCTCAAAAACTATGTAAATATCTTCATCTCATCGAAAAACAGGCATAAACAGAGAAAGTGTCTCAAAAACTATAAAAACTTCATCTCATCGAAAACAGGCATAAACAGAAAGTGTCTCAAAAACTATAAATAATTTCTTCATCTCGAAAAACAGGCATCAACAGAGAAAGTGTCTCAAAAACTATATAAATAATTTCCTTCATCTCATCGAAAAACAGGCATAAACAGAGAAAGTGTCTCAAAAACTATGTAAATAATTTCCCTTCATCTCATCGAAAAACAGGCATAAGCAGAGAAAGTGTCTCAAAAAAACTATATACCATAATTTCAAAACTTCATCTCATCTATCGAAAACAGGCATAAACAGAGAAAGTGTCTCAAAAAACTATATAAATAATTTCCCTTCATCTCATCGAAAAACAGGCATCAAGCAGAGAAAGTGTCTCAAAAAACTATGTAAATAATTTCCTTCATCTCATCGAAAAACAGGCATAAGCAGAGAAAGTGTCTCAAAAACTATCATCGAAAAAAATAATTTCAAAAACTAAATCATCCCTCACTTGGAAAAACAGGCATAAGCAGAGAAAGTGTCTCAAAAACTATATAAATAATTTCCCTTCATCTCATCGAAAAACAGGCATAAGCAGAGAAAGTGTCTCAAAAACTATATAAATAATTCCCTTCATCTCATCGAAAAACAGGCATAAGCAGAGAAAGTGTCTCAAAAATATAAATAATTTCCTTCATCTCATCGAAAAACAGGCATAAGCAGAGAAAGTGTCTCAAAAACTATGTAAAATAATTCCCTTCATCTCATCGAAAAACAGGCATAAGCAGAGAAAGTGTCTCAAAACTATATAAATAATTTCCTTCATCTCATCGAAAACAGGCATAAGCAGAGAAAGTGTCTCAAAAACTATATAAATAATTTCCTTCATCTCATCGAAAAACAGGCATAACAGAGAAAGTGTCTCAAAAACTATATAAATAATTTCCCTTCATCTCATCGAAAAACAGGCATAAACAGAGAAAGTGTCTCAAAAAACTATATAAATAATTTCCCTTCATCTCATCGAAAAACAGGCATAAGCAGAGAAAGTGTCTCAAAACTATATAAAAATTTCCCTTCATCTCATCGAAAAACAGGCATAAGCAGAGAAAGTGTCTCAAAAACTCAAAAAACTATATAAATAATTTCCCTTCATCTCATCGAAAAACAGGCATAAGCAGAGAAAGTGTCTCAAAAAACTATATAAATAATTTCCCTTCATCTCATCGAAAAACAGGCATAAGCAGAGAAAGTGTCTCAAAAACTATGTAAATAATTTCCCTTCATCTCATCACTAAAAACAGGCATCTCAGAGAAAGTGTCTCAAAAACTATATAAATAATTTCCCTTCATCTCATCGAAAAACAAAACAGGCATCGAAAAAAAGCAGAGAAAGTGTCTCAAAAAACTATATAAATAATTTCCTTCATCTCATCGAAAACAGGCATAAGCAGAGAAAGTGTCTCAAAAACTATATAAATAATTTCCTTCATCTCATCGAAAAACAGGCATAAGCAGAGAAAGTGTCTCAAAAAACTATGTAAATAATTTCCCTTCATCTCATCGAAAAACAGGCATAACAGAGAAAGTGTCTCAAAAAACTATATAAATAATTTCCCTTCATCTCATCGAAAAACAGGCATAAGCAGAAAGTGTCTCAAAAAACTATATAAATAATTTCCCTTCATCTCATCGAAAAACAGGCATAAGCAGAGAAAGTGTCTCAAAACTATATAAATAATTTCCTTCATCTCATCGAAAAACAGGCATAAGCAGAGAAAGTGTCTCAAAAAACTATATAAATAATTTCCTTCATCTCATCGAAAAAAAACAGGTCTCAAAAAACTATATAAATAATTTCCCTTCATCTCATCGAAAAACAGAGAAAGTGTCTCAAAAAACTATATAAATAATTTCCTTCATCTCATCGAAAAACAGGCATAAGCAGAGAAAGTGTCTCAAAAAACTATATAAATAATTTCCCTTCATCTCATCGAAAAACAGGCATAAGCAAGTGTCTCAAAAACTATGTAAATAATTTCCCTTCATCTCATCGAAAAACAGGCATAAACAGAGAAAGTGTCTCAAAAAACTATATAAATAATTTCCTTCATCTCATCGAAAAACAGGCATAAGCAGAGAAAGTGTCTCAAAAAAACTATGTAAATAATTTCCCTTCATCTCATCGAAAAAACAGGCATAAACAGAGAAAGTGTCTCAAAAACATAAAAACTTCATCTCATAAATAATTTATGTAAATAATTTCCTTCATCTCATCGAAAAACAGGCATAAGCAGAGAAAGTGTCTCAAAAAACTATGTAAATAATTTCCCTTCATCTCATCGAAAAACAGGCATAAAGTGTCTCAAAAAACAGAGAAAGTGTCTCTCAAAAAAACTAAATAAATAATTTCAAAAAACCTTCATCTCATCGAAAAACAGGCATAAACAGAGAAAGTGTCTCAAAAAAACTATGTAAATAATTTCCTTCATCTCATCGAAAAACAGGCATAAACAGAGAAAGTGTCTCAAAAAACTATGTAAATAATTTCCTTCATCTCATCGAAAAACAGGCATCAGAGAAAGTGTCTCAAAAAACTATATAAATAATTTCCCTTCATCTCATCAGAAAAAAACAGGCATAAACAGAGAAAGTGTCTCAAAAAACTATGTAAATAATTTCCCTTCATCTCATCGAAAAACAGGCATAAACAGAGAAAGTGTCTCAAAAAACTATATAAATAATTTCCCTTCATCTCATCGAAAAACAGGCATAAACAGAGAAAGTGTCTCAAAAACATATGTAAATAATTTCCCTTCATCTCTGAAAACAGGCATAAGCAGAGAAAGTGTCTCAAAACTATATAAATAATTTCCCTTCATCTCATCGAAAAACAGGCATAAGCAGAGAAAGTGTCTCAAAAACTATGTAAATAATTTCCCTTCATCTCATCGAAAAACAGGCATAAACAGAGAAAGTGTCTCAAAAAACTATATAAATAATTTCCCTTCATCTCATCGAAAAACAGGCATAAACAGAAAAGTGTCTCAAAAAAGTAAATAATTTCCTTCATCTCATCGAAAAACTCAAAAAACTATATAAATAATTTCCCTTCATCTCATCGAAAAACAGGCATAACAGAGAAAGTGTCTCAAAAAACTATGTAAATAATTTCCCTTCATCTCATCGAAAACAGGCATAAGCAGAGAAAGTGTCTCAAAAAACTATTAAATAATTTCTCTTCATCTCATCGAAAAACAGGCATAAGCAGAGAAAGTGTCTCAAAAAACTATATAAATAATTTCCCTTCATCTCATCGAAAAACAGGCATAAGCAGAGAAAGTGTCTCAAAAAACTATATAAATAATTTCCCTTCATCTCATCGAAAAACAGGCATAAACAGAGAAAGTGTCTCAAAAAACTATGTAAATAATTTCCCTTCATCTCATCGAAAAACAGGCATAAGCAGAAAGTGTCTCAAAAAACTATGTAAATAATTTCCTTCATCTCATCGAAAAACAGGCATAAGCAGAGAAAGTGTCTCAAAAAACTATGTAAATAATTTCCCTTCATCTCATCGAAAAACAGGCTTAAACAGAGAAAGTGTCTCAAAAAACTATATAAATAATTTCCCTTCATCTCATCGAAAAACAGGCATAAACAGAAAGTGTCTCAAAAAACTCATCTCATCGAAAAACAATAAACAGAAATTTCCTATATAAATAATTTCATCTCATCGAAAAACAGGCATAAACAGAGAAAGTGTCTCAAAAAACTATGTAAATAATTTCCCTTCATCTCATCGAAAAACAGGCATCAACAGAAAGTGTCTCAAAAAACTATATAAATAATTTCCCTTCATCTCATCGAAAACAGGCATAAACAGAGAAAGTGTCTCAAAAAACTATATAAATAATTTCCCTTCATCTCATCGAAAAACAGGCATAACAGAGAAAGTGTCTCAAAAAAAAAACTATCTCATCGAAAAAAATAATGTTCAAAAACCTTCATCTCATCTCGAAAAACAGGCATAAACAGAGAAAGTGTCTCAAAAAACTATGTAAATAATTTCCCTTCATCTCATCGAGAAAAACAGGCATAAACAGAGAAAGTGTCTCAAAAAACTATGTAAAATAATTTCCCTTCATCTCATCGAAAAACAGGCATAAGCAGAGAAAGTGTCTCAAAAAACTATGTAAATAATTTCCCTTCATCTCATCGAAAAACAGGCATAAACAGAAAGTGTCTCAAAAACTATATAAATAATTTCCCTTCATCTCATCGAAAAACAGGCATAAACAGAGAAAGTGTCTCAAAAAACTATAAATAATTTCCCAGAGAAAGTTTCAAAAACTATGTAAATAATTTCCCTTCATCTCAAAAACAGGCATAACAGAGAAAGTGTCTCAAAAACTATATAAATAATTTCCCTTCATCTCATCGAAAAACAGGCATAAGCAGAGAAAGTGTCTCAAAAAACTATATAAATAATTTCCCTTCATCTCATCGAAAGACAGGCATAAGCAGAGAAAGTGTCTCAAAAAAACTATGTAAATAATTTCCCTTCATCTCATCGAAAAACAGGCATAAACAGAGAAAGTGTCTCAAAAACTATGTAAATAATTTCCCTTCATCTCATCGAAAAACAGGCATAAGCAGAGAAAGTGTCTCTCATAAAAATTTCCCTTCATATCGAAAACAGGCATAACAGAGAAATGTCTCAAAAAACTATGTAAATAATTTCCCTTCATCTCATCGAAAACAGGCATAAGCAGAGAAAGTGTCTCAAAAAAAACTATATAACATAATTTCCCTTCATCTCATCGAAAAACAGGCATAAACAGAGAAAGTGTCTCAAAAAACTATGTAAATAAATAATTTCCCTTCATCATCATCGAAAAACAGGCATAAGCAGAGAAAGTGTCTCAAAAAACTATGTAAATAATTTCCCTTCATCTCATCGAAAAACAGGCATAACAGAAAGTGTCTCAAAAAACTATATAAATAATTTCCTTCATCTCATCGAAAAAACAGGCATAAAGCAGAGAAAGTGTCTCAAAAAACTATATAAATAATTTCCCTTCATCTCATCGAAAAACAGGCATAAGCAGAGAAAGTGTCTCAAAAAACTATATAAATAATTTCCTTCATCTCACATGAAAAACAGGCATAACAGAGAAAGTGTCTCAAAAACTATGTAAATAATTTCCCTTCATCTCATCGAAAAACAGGCATAAACAGAGAAAGTGTCTCAAAAAACTATATAAATAATTTCCCTTCATCTCATCGAAAAACAGGCATAAGCAGAGAAAGTGTCTCAAAAACTATATAAATAATTTCCCTTCATCTCATCGAAAAACAGGCATAAGCAGAGAAAGTGTCTCAAAAAACTATATAAATAATTTCCCTTCATCTCATCGAAAAACAGGCATAAGCAGAGAAAGTGTCTCAAAAACTATATAAATAATTTCCCTTCATCTCATCGAAAAACAGGCATAAGCAGAGAAAGTGTCTCAAAAAACTATATAAATAATTTCCCTTCATCTCATCGAAAAACAGGCAGAGAAAGTGTCTCAAAACTATATAAATAATTTCCTTCATCTCAGAAAAAAAGTGTCTCAAAAAAGGCATAAGCAGAGAAATGTCAAAAAAATAATTTCCCTTCATCTCACCGAAAAACAGACATAAACAGAGAAAGTGTCTCCAATAACTACATAAATAGTTTCCCTTCAGCTCATCGAAAAATAGGCATAAACAGAGTGTCTCAAAAAACTATATAAATAATTTCCATTCATCTCATCGAAAAACAGGCATAAGCAGAGAAAGTGTCTCAAAAAACTATATAAATAATTTCCTTCATCTCATCGAAAAACAGGCATCTCTATATAAATAATTTCCCTTCATCTCATCGAAAAACAGGCATAAGCAGAGAAAGTGTCTCAAAAAACTATATAAATAATTTCCTTCATCTCATCGAAAAACAGGCATAAGCAGAGAAAGTGTCTATAAAAACTATCTCATCGAAAAAAATAAGTTTCTCTTCATCTCATCTCATCGAAAAACAGGCATAAGCAGAGAAAGTGTCTCAAAAACTATATTAATTTCCCTTCATCTCATCGAAAAACAGGCATAAGCAGAGAAAGTGTCTCAAAAAACTATATAAATAATTTCCCTTCATCTCATCGAAAAACAGACATAAGCAGAAAAAGTGTCTCCAAAAACTATATAAATAATTTCCTTCATCTCATCGAAAAACAGGCATAAGCAGAGAAAGTGTCTCAAAAAACTATATAAATAATTTCCCTTCATCTCATCGAAAAACAGGCATAAAGCAGAGAAAGTGTCTCAAAAAACTATATATAAATAATTTCCCTTCATCTCATCGAAAAACAGGCATAAGCAGAGAAAGTGTCTCAAAAAACTATAAATAATTTCCCTTCATCTCATCGAAAAACAGGCATAAGCAGAGAAAGTGTCTCAAAAACTATCGAAAAACAGGCATAAATAATTTCCTTCATCTCATCGAAAAACAGGCATAAGCAGAGAAAGTGTCTCAAAAAACTATATAAATAATTTCCCTTCATCTCATCGAAAAACAGGCATAAGCAGAGAAAGTGTCTCAAAAAACTATATAAATAATTTTCCTTCATCTCATCGAAAAACAGGCATAAGCAGAGAAAGTGTCTCAAAAACTATATAAATAATTTCCCTTCATCTCATCGAAAAACAGGCATAAACTAATAAAAGTGTCTCAAAAACTATATAAATAATTTCCCTTCATCTCATCGAAAAACAGGCATAAGCAGAGAAAGTGTCTCAAAACAAAAACTATATAATAAATAATTTCCTTCATCTCATCGAAAAACAGGCATAAGCAGAGAAAGTGTCTCAAAAAAAAAACTATATAAATAATTTCCTTCATCTCATCGAAAAACAGGCATAAGCAGAGAAAGTGTCTCAAAAACTATATAAATAATTTCCATTCATCTCATCGAAAACAGGCATAAACAGAGAAAGTGTCTCAAAAAAAACTATATAAATAATTTCCTTCATCTCATCGAAAAACAGGCATAAACAGAGAAAGTGTCTCAAAAACTATATAAATAATTTCCATTCATCTCATCGAAAAACAGGCATAAACAGAGAAAGTGTCTCTCAAAAAACTATATAAATAATTTCCCTTCATCTCATCGAAAAACAGGCATAAACAGAGAAAGTGTCTCAAAAACTATATAAATAATTTCCCTTCATCTCATCGAAAAACAGGCATAAACAGAGAAAGTGTCTCAAAAAAACTATATAAATAATTTTCCCTTCATCTCATCGAAAACAGGCATAAACAGAGAAAGTGTCTCAAAAAACTATATAAATAATTTTCCTTCATCTCATATGAAAAACAGGCATAAACAGAGAAAGTGTCTCAAAAAACTATGTAAATAATTTCCCTTCATCTCATCGAAAAACAGGCATAAACAGAGAAAGTGTCTCAAAAACTATGTAAATAATTTTCATTCATCTCATCGCAAAACAGGCGTAAACAAGAAAGATCAAAAACTATGTACAATTTCTTTTTCTCATCGAAAAACAAAAACAGAGAAAGTGTCTCAAAAACTATATAAATAAGTTCCATTCAATAAAACACTTAATTATAACATCTCATGAAAAACAGGCATAAACAGAAAGTGTCTCAAAAAACTATATAAATAATTTCCCTTCATCTCATCGAAAAACAGGCATAAACAGTGAAAAGTGTCTCAAAAATTATAAAAATAATTTCCCTTCATAACTCATGGAAAAACAGGCATAAACAGACTTTTGTCTCAAAAAATAATGTAAATAACTATATAATAAAAATAATAATTAATAATAATAAGAAAGTGTCTCTAACCTTCAATATATGGGTTATCGAACAGCCACGAAACAAGACGATAAATAAACTTTTCTAAAAACTACACAATTTGGTTCATACCGGAAATACAGGATAATACCTTAATAATCAAAATAATATATAATAATAATTTCCTTTTTATCACGCAAAGAACAATAAGTAGTGACCCTCTTATATTTTTATAAAGGGAAGGTTTTTCATCTTTATACCAATGCATAAATATATGTCTATAAGATATGGTAACTTTACGACACAGATTAAAATAATAATAATAATAATAATAATAATAATAATAATAATAATAATAATAATGATGGTGATGATATAACCATGGACAAAAAATAATAAGAAAGATATGAATAATAAATTTTGTAAAATGCCAGATTTAATAATATATAAACAAAAATAATAATAATAATAACAATATAACAATAATAATAATAATAATCATTCTGATATAATAATGGGTATTTGTTAAAATGCATATATATGGTAAACCTTTTGTAAACGGATTCGATCAATGAAAAAGTCATTAATAATACATAATTATATCGATCTGTGCATTGATATATAGACAGAAGAAAAACTCTTTACTATGTCAAGTGAAATATAACTATGGACAAAAAATAATTCTTAAATACCATTTGAATAATTCTACAATATACTCGCTAATGAATTCAATAACATATAAACAAAAACCTCGCTAATGAATTCAATAACATATAAACAAAAACCTATTAGTAAACATCATTCACAAAAAAACAGGTTTCCTAAAATAAGAAAGAAAACCTATGATACAAGCGACGCCACGTTCATTCGATCAATCATCGGCCTGTCACACAGTCATTATAACACAGTCATTATATCGATCTGTGCATTCCAGCATTCGTGCTTATAGACAGAAGAAAAACTCTTTCTCTGTCAAGGAAGTTTGTCTTTTGATTGAGATTTTCCTCTGGAGGAAAATTATTATATATATATATATATATATATATTATCACTTGCGAATTATATATAATGTATATATATATATATATATTGCAATTAATATATATATACATTATATATATATATATATATATATATATATATATATATATATATATATATATATATATATATATATATATATATTATTATATATTTGTATATAAGACTCAGATCCAAATGCAAGAATATATATTATAATTATAATGTCCATAGGACTTGAACCTGCATACAGAGTAATCTCTCTATCTCTATATATCTCTCTCACTATATACATATATATATATATATATATATACATACATACATATATACATATATATATATATATATATATATATATATATATATATATATATATATATATATATATATATATATATATATATATATATATATACCGATACGCAAAACTAACAAACTGGCTGAATGACAGTTTGATATCTAATTTCTTGCCCTTGTACAAAAACATTTTATATAACATGCTAACCAAGATCTATTTCGAAATACTTCATATCAAACACGAGGCAACGAACAATTTCAAATAAATATTCAACGACACCACGCATCCACATATTCGTTTCCTGGACAACCATCATGATGTGAATTTCATGTGGTTAAAAATATTTGATAATCTCGATTCACTTATCGCCGCCGACACCCACTGAAAGACGGGGATCATTTTCCCCCCCATTTCATTTTGACAGAGAATCTCCACTGACCGAACTGCCTCCTGATTTATTCAGGCCCAGTCTCATTCGTTATGAAATCAATAATATGAACACCTTTGTCGCATCGCGCTGCTGAGGAATTCAGGATCTACAGCGGTACTTTCAACTTGCAGTATTCCACGAAATTGTCGGACTGGTTTTCATAAAAAAAAAAATAAATAAATAAAAAAAAAATAAAATAAAATTATGAAAATTCTCTATGACGAGATGTCGATTTTTTCCTCCTTTTGGTCTCTCTCTCTCTCTCTCTCTCTCTCTCTATGTATCTGTCTCTCTAATTCATTCCCTCTCTCCCTCTATGTCTGGCTACCTATCTGTCTATCTATCCATCTAATTCTCTCTCTCCATTTTATGATTTCCATCTCTATCTATCTATTCATTTAACTCTCTCCTTCTATCTATCGATCTATCAATCTAATTCCCCCCCTCTCTCCCTTTATGCCTATCTATCTATCCAACTAATTCTCTCTCTCTCTCTCCGACTATCTAATCCTCTCACTCTCTCTCTATCTCTCTCTCTCTCTTTCTCTCAGTCTGCCTACCTATCTATCAATCTGTCTAACCATTCTCTCTCTCTCTCTCTCTCTCTCTCTCTCTCTCTCTCTCTCACGAAAAAAAAGTTCTTAAAAGAAGGACCAATTTCAAGCGATTTTCAACAACTTCTCCACAGCTGGTTCGTTCAATAAGAAGAAAGAAAGAAAGAAGGAATCGAACGCATTAACGCTTTGCCTGGCGCGAGAGAGCTTTATGAACGCGCACTCGTTCCGACTGCAGTGCATTAGGAGCGGGCTATCAGTCACAAAACCGTCGCTCTCTGCCATTCGAGATCAGCCGATGATCTCAGTCTCCTCATTACGTTAAATGAGAGAGGAAACCGGACACTAATGGATACAGGATGAAATCGAATGTAGAATTCAGGCCAAAGGCCAAGCGCTGGGACCTATGAGGTCATTCAACGCTGAAACGGAAATTGACAGGAAGAAGGTTTGAAAGGTGAATGAATTTCTAGGAGAGGGTTCAGGAAAGTAAGATGGAGGTACAGTAAAAGGAAGGAAAGGGGTCGCAGCTAGGGGCCGAAGGGACGCTGCAAAGAACCGTAAGTAATGTGTACAGTGCACCGAAAGAGGTGCACTGACGATACTAACCCCCTACGGTGCCCTAATGGACACAGAGATCGTAATCAATTATTCCCAGAAAAGTAGATTCCTTATTGAAGTGTTCTTATTAATTCTTATTTTTACCAGCTATATTTAACAAGAATCAGTATGTTACTTTTAGATATATAATACAAAAATAGTTGATACTTTATTAGTGTGCTTTCTAGTGATTTTAATCATGAATAACTTAATCATTAAAAAAATATTATGAGGTTAATTCACAAAAGACTTTTATCCGTTATACTTCATCAATCATTCGCACAAAAGTAGAATACTTATTTAAGTTTTCTTAAGTGTTTTGGTCTTTAATTATTGCTTGCGTGTGTCACTTCTCATTTTCTTGTCTTTATTACAAACCGTTACAAAGGTAACAAAAAACTTCACACATTATGCAAACCCGAAAATTCTTACGCTTTAAAAAAATACGTCTTTGGAACAATGAAACGCATAAATGATAACAGGCATAAGAAATGATAAAAGCAAAACTGAAATTTCGCAGGAAGAAGCGTGCTTTCAGCTTTCAGGAGCATTATAAATGAAAGTGTCAAAAACAGAATGATAGGCAAATAAGAAATTCTTCTCACGAGGAGACAAGGCTGGGAAAGCAGAAAGACTCTTTTCTATCATCAGTGAAAAGACACCAGTTGATGCTAATGCATATAGCATGAATATTCAAGATCCTTTGATGTTGTCAAAGAATATGAATTGGAAAATAAGCAAGGACCGTGATGAATGCTATACACAGCATTCAAGTCTCTAAAAACATATGGTATACACCTTAATGTTGACAACCCAGTCAAAATCTGAATTCTTTTAATACAAATGAGAGAGAGAGAGAGAGAGAGAGAGAGAGAGAGAGAGAGAGAGAGAGAGAGAGAGAGAGAGAGAGAGAGAAATTATTATATACATAAAGTCAGTAATAGATAAAAAAACAAATAACAATAATTACAAATCCGACTTCCTAATGATGTATAGAACACGCATCTGACGTCGATAATGATGTCATTAGGAGATGAGCGCCCCGAAACAAACGAAGGAAAAAATGTAATTGAATATATCTGTTTGTTTGTTCTTCCAAGCCAGGAATACTTTGATCGTTTGTGAGTGTGAGTGTGTGTGTGTGTGTATGTGTATGTTCAATCAGGTCCAAGAATATGTGTCCAATCAGGTCCAAGAATATGTTTTCAATCACGTCCAAGAATATGTTTCCAATCAGGTGCAAAAATATGTTTCCAATAAGGTCCAAGAATATGTTTCCAATCAGGTCCAAGAATGTTTCCAATCAGTCCAAGAATATGTTTCCAGTCAGGTCCAAGAATATGTTTCCAATCAGGTTCAAGAATGTATTCAATCGGGTCCAAGAATGTGTTTTCAATCAGGTCCAAGAATATTTTTCCGATCAGGTCCAAGAATATGTTTTCAGTCAGGTCCAAGAATATTATTTCAATTAGGCCCAAGAATATGGTTCCAATCAGGTCCAAGAATGTGTTTTCAATCAGGCCCAAGAATGTGTTTTCAATCAGGTCCAAGAATATTGTTTCCAATCAGGTCCAAGAATATGTTTCCAATCAGGTCCGGGTCCAAGAATATTGTTTCCAATCAGGTCCAAGAATATGTTTCCAATCAGGTCCGGGTCCAAGAATTTGTTTTCAATCAGGTCCAAGAATATGTTTTCAATCAGGTCCAAGAGTATGTTTCCAATCAGGTTCAAGAATATGTTCCAATCAGGTCCTAGAATATGTTTCCAATCAAGTCCAAGAATATGTATTCAATCTCATATGTAGCACGAAGAGATGCTGAATAAAGTTGTAATTAAGTCTTTATTGTAATATACTTTTCTCTGAAGGATACCCCATTGATCAGTATTATTTTCTGTTGTGTATTTAAATTATATAATAAATTCATATAAATTATATATATGTAAATGAGTGTGTATATACACATAAATAGCACAAACACTATATACACATATAAATAAATGTATATAAATGTATATATGTGAATATATATACATATACATACAGAGTATATATATACAGTATACATAATCCTAATCCTGTGTCAGTAAGCCATCCATCATCCTCTATTCCTTATTCCTTTTTTTAGCCAGCGACTCGGAATCCCTTTCTTCCAAATCATAGTGCCCTTAATCCATCCGTCGGGAGAATTATGTAGCCATATCTGTCCTCCTTCAGATATCTTTATGCGTTCTTCCCTTGTAATTACAGGCCATTCTTTAACACCCGGGACGTCGCCTTCCACGTTTATTTTCTCTCTTCTTTTTACCTTTCTGAAAAGAAAACTATTGTGCCGGATTTGTCTGTCCGTCCGCACTTTTTTCTGTACGCTATTTTTCTGTCCGCCCTCGGATCTTGAAAACTGCCGAGGCTAGGGGGCTGCAAATTGGTATGTTGATCATCCACTCTCCAATCACCAAACATACCGAAATACAGCCCTCTAGCCACAGTAGTTTTTATCTTATTTAAGGTTAAAGTTAGCCATAATCGTGATTCTGGCGACGATATAGGCCAGGCCACCACCGGCCCTTGGTTAAAGTTTCATGGGCAGCGGATCACACAGCATTATACCGAGACCACCGAAAGATCGGTCCATTTTCGGTGGCCTTGATTATATGATGTAGCGGCTGTACAGAAAACTCGATTGCACCGAAGAAACTTCGGCGCATTTTTAACTTTTTTTTTTTTTTTAGCTAAGAACGGAATTATTTCAGGAAATATTCAGATAAAACCTGACCTAAATTGTTCACAATCTCAAAAAAAACAAAAACCAAGCAACTCTTCCTATTCTCAGATGTTGTCTAACTAATTTCTCACATGTCTAGGTCTTTCCAACATTCGACATTAAGCAGAATTTAACTTTTAAGTAGATGAAGTTGCATCTCTGCCGAATGGAGTTAAAGATTAACAGTTACCGAAGACAGCAACCTTTCGGCAAGTGAAAAGTTTTAAAAAAGAAATTCCGTACATCAGATACTGTATTTATCATTCTGTTAAAGCAGTGATTCTCAAACTGGGTGCCGTGGCACCCTAGGGTGCCAAAGACAGTGCCTATGGGTGCCGCAATCTTGAGGCACCCATAGGCACTGCAGATTGTCAAGAATTTTGTCTTAGCTAGATCATCTCAATGAACATTTGTAAAAAAAAAAAAATTGTAGAAGTCTTCATACAATTATTATCAGTGTGTCTACTCTAATATATTAACACACACATACATACATAAATATATATATATATACATACATATATATATATATATATATATATATATATATATATATATATATATATATATATATATATATATATATATATATATATATATATATATATATATATATATATATATATATATATATATATATATGGTGGGATGGTGGAGAAGGGGTACCACAGTAATGATTACATAAGTTAGGTGCCATCGCTAAAAAAAAAAAAAAAAAAAAAAAAAACGATTGAGAACCATTGTGTCAAAGGATTTGTAGGGGACTCATCTCCTGGTCCATAAGAATTTCTGTTGCTAAGATTTGAAAGGGGATTGCTTAAAAACCTTTAGTATGGTCTTAAAGAAAATGAAACTGCTACAATTTGCATTTGTGGCGTCAGTGAATTTATGATTTAACAAACGTAGGGGAAGTAATTACTACTTTTGATCGCTAGTGTTGCTCGCCAGTTTGTATGCAGTGATCTTAAACCAACGTGATCTTAAGCCAATGTGATCTTCAACCAATGTGGTTTTAAAACAATGTGATCTTCAACAAATATGATCTTAAACCAATGTGATCTTCAACCAATGTGATCATAAACCAATATGATCTTAAGCCATTGCGATCATAAACCAAAGTGATCTCTAACCAATGTGATTTAAACCAATATGATCTTAAGCCATTGTGATCATAAACCAAAGTGATCACTAACCAGCCATTGTGATCATAAACCAAAGTGATCTCTAACCAATGTGATTTTAAACCAATATGATCTTAAACCAATGTGATGGTAAACCAATGTGATCTTCAACCAGAGAGAGCGTAAACCAATATAATCTTAAACCAACGCGATTTTCAACAAATGGATTTTAAACCAATGTAATTTTAAACAAATGTGATCTTAAACAATGTGATCTTAAATCAAAGTGATCTTAAACAAATATGATCTTCAACCAATGTGAATTTAAACCAACGCCATCTTAAACCAATGTGATCTGAAACCAATGAGCAAACAGGATCAGTTGTATTAGAATTTTAATATGAAACTCGCTTACTGACCTATAAATATATCAAGATCTCCTACTGATCTATAAACACGCCGAAACCTCCTAACGACCTATAAATATACCAAACTCTCCTGCTGATCTATAAATAAGTAAAACTTTCCTACCGACCTATAATTATATAAAATTTTCCTGATGACCCATGAATTAACAAAATTTTCCTAATGACCCATAAATTTCTCATATTCTCCTGCTGACCTATAAATAAACCAAACTCGCCTTCTGACCTATAAATATATCAGCTGGATAAAACACAATTCTTGCACTCGGACCCGGCGAAAGGTTACTGCCATTAATTATACAGTTCTGACATATTACTTGGAAGTAATTCCAGTCTTTGAATGAAAGCTTGTACATGACTGATTGATTTATAGACTATCAATAGAATCGGTTATTTATCCTCCCACATATATCAGTGTTCAGGGCCACAATTATAAGTGCTTCTTTTCTTAGCATATCTTCACGGCAATCCTCGTTTTTGCCTGCACTTCTTTTCTAAGCATATCCTCATAGCAATATTCGGTTCTATATGGGCTTATTTTTTCTAAGCATATCCTCATGGTAATCCCCGATTTTGTGTGCACTTTTTTCTAAGCCTATCCTTAAGCCAATCCTCGATTTTGCACACACTTCCTTTTATAAGCAAATCCTCACGACAATTCTCAATTTTGTATGCACTTCTCCTCTTAGCATAGGCTCCAGGCAATCTCCCAATGTTGCAAGCATTTCCTTTTTAAGCATCTCTTCATGGCAATACCCGAAAAAGCGAGAGAGAGAGAGAGAGAGAGAGAGAGAGAGAGAGAGAGAGAGAGAGAGAGAGAAACTCTAACCCCTAATTAGCTTTTACGTTAACTGAACCTAATTCTTGCCGTCGCAGACATAACCGAGTTCCTGCCGGCAACTTCAACAAACGCCATACCTCGCCCACCATCATTTCAACAAGTGTCATCTTAAGCACTGCTCTGGAGAGCAGACTCTTGGTTAAGTCTCCAACTTTCTTACAGCTTTGCTTATGATAATTTGAATATTAGGATTCCTTTACACGAGACGTGTTTTATTTTGACATGGTGGACTGTACGCTGTGGTGAAAAAATTGTCCACCATCAACATTTTGGTTTGATTAATGTTTAAATTGCTTTTAAATTGTTTTGGTTTTCTGAGTCCTTTGAAAAGGAAAATGGAAATACGATGCTGTCACCAGAAATGTAGGGAATAGTCTCTGACTGGCTCTCTCTCCCTCTCCTCATATAATATATATATATATATATATATATATATATATATATATATATATACATACATACATATACATACATATATATATATATATATATATATATATATATATATATATATATATATATATATATATAGTCTCAACCTATTAATCTCTCTCTCTCACACACACACACAACAAATAAAAAAAAGAAAATATTAAAGAAAAATAAAAATAAATAAACATAAATGCAAATAAACACACACAAAGACTCATCATGTACCATCTTCCATATGGGGGAAAATATGAAAGCAGAACCTCTCGGATTTCTTGAGGGTTTGGCTGGAAAAAAAAAAAAAAACATAAAGAAAATAAATGAACGTATGGGTATCGCCATATGTCCTATAGTGACTTTATATCACTTCCCCCCCTACAAACCCCAGACTTCATATCACTTCTCTTCCCCCCCCCCCCCCGGTAGAAACGGGCCGTCCCTGGAAGGCAGCCAAGATATAGAGTGGAAGGCGTCACAAATTGAAGTGTGGTCATAATATGGCGGAAATTAATCCAGATTTTTAGGGAATTACATTTTCACAGAATTTTTAACGAATTACATTTTCACAGATTTTTATGGAATTACATTACGACAGATTTTTATGGAATTAGGCTACATTTGAACAGATTTTTTTTAAGGTATTACAATTTCACAGATCTTTAAGGAATTACATTCCAACAGATTTTTAAGGAATTATATTTTAACAGATTTTTTGAGGAATTACATTTTCACAGATTTCTAAGGAATTATATTTTCACAGACTTTAAGGAATTATATTTTCATAGATTTTGAAGGAATTACATTTTATAGATTTTTAAAAGGAATTAAGTTTTCACAGATCCTGAACGAATTACATTTTCATACATTTTTAAGGAATTACAATTTCACATATTTTTTAAGGCATTATATTTTCACAGTTTTTTTGGAATTACATTTTCACAGATTTTTATGGAATTACATTTTCACAGATTTTTAAGTAATTACATTTCCACAGATTTTTAAGAGATTATATTTTCGATTTCAGTTTCTCCCCATCAAAAGAATTTCTCCAGTTCAGGGGTTTGTAGCTACTAACTTGTAATTACAAGTGGGTGCTAAATCTTGGTGGCCTTAAATTCTGGCTTGGGTTTCCAGTAGACGTCTGGTTTTTGTGGCTGCAACAACAAATATGTGTGTAATATATATATATATATATATATATATATATATATATATATATATATATATATATATATATATATATATATATATCTATATATATATATATGTGTGTGTGTGTGTGTGTGTGTACAATATATATTTAGATAAAAATGTAAATTGCTAAAATACAAGAAGGATTGTTTTAGGGCAGTAATGCTATTGCATGTTCGCTTGAACTTTCGAGGTCACATTTGCACAGCAACCTAAGTGAGAAAGACTGTAGGAAAAATATAAACTTTAAATACAGAATGTTAATAGTAAACGAGTTCTTTAAGATTAAGTAGTCATTTTCACAGCTTGGCTTTCAATCCAAATCACAGGGGAAAGAAAAAGCAGAAGATTTTAAATAAATAAGAGCAGCAGGAAAGCTGATAATATCCCGCGCGATTCTGAGTAACCTGCTGTTAGTTTTCTTCTTATCAACTAAGATCAACCACGACGAATCCGCTTATCCGAATTTTCCTTCTCTCTTCTTTCTTCGTTCGTCTTTCTTTCTCCTGTTGGGACACTGAAATGCTGTGCAATTGGAACCTCAAAAGTTCAAGCGGAGATGCAATTGCATTACTGCCCTAATGCTGTTCTTGCATTTTAGTACATTTTTATCTACTTATTAACATATTTTTTTTCTTTTTCATGAGTGAGATCTTTCTGTATTTCCCATTACCTCCTCTTACTTCCTAATGAGCACCATATTCTTTGGAAGCTTGAATTTCAAGTCAATGGCCCTTGTCGGCTTGTTCCATATGAAAAGGGTTCATCTCCTGAAACATAACCTATAGTAATAATATCCGAATGGATCTTTCTTGTTTGTCCGCCTCGGGTGGGGGACAGGGTAGGTAGGGGATCGGGAGGGTAGGGGAGACATGACACTTCCACCCTCCTCTTGCAAACCTATTTGTCCGCCTCGGGTTGGGGCGGGGTAGGCAGGGGATCGGGAAGGTATAGGGAAGACAAGACGGGCAGCGCCGGGTTCCATCGCAGCGTAGCGCGGCCGTCAAGCTCGTAATAATAATAATAATAATAATAATAATAATAATAATAATAATAATAATAATAATTTATCAACTAAGATCAACCGCGACAATCCGCTTATCCAAATTTTCCTTCATTCATTCTCCGTCTTTCTTTCTTTTCTTCCTGATGGGGCCAAGGCCAAGAGAGACAAGGTCTACCCAACTGGGCTGAGTCGCCTCCCACCTGGGGTAACTACTGAGGCGATAACGTATCTTAGAGGTATACCTGCTCATTACGGCAATTCACCTGATGACGCAATAAGGAGGTAGACAAAGCTACGGCTACATGAGGGGATGGGGGTGGGGAGGAAGTGAACAGACCTTCTCTTTCTCTAGGCCTTGGTTGGGACTCTGCGTCTTTACCTCCAATTCGACGCCGATTTATGTAAATCCTCGATTCCGGTTCGATGAATATTTTCAATCAAGACGATCGCGAGATAATCTGTAATTTTCCTCATTATGTCCCTGGCGTGTCAAACGATAGGTTTTTTTTTTTTTAATGCATCGAGGTGTCATCAGGAAGGATTATTGCTGTAAACATGTTGCGTGAGAGAGAGAGAGAGAGAGAGAGAGAGAGAGAGAGAGAGAGAGAGAGAGAGAGAGAGAAGAGTGTTTTTCATTGCATCGAGGTGTCATCAGGAAGGATTATTTTGTAAACATGTTGCATGAGAGAGAGAGAGAGAGAGAGAGAGCTCTTGTTTGAGAGAGAAGAAAGAACGCTTGAGCAAAGGGTGGGAGCAACAATTAAAATAGTTTTTGTTTCACTTTTACATCTTTTTCCTATATAATTCTACGCGCTCTTGTTTATGCGCGTATAATACACTTATGAGCAAGGGTGGGAGAAGGAAATTAAAGTATAGTTTTTTGTTCCCCATTTATATATATATATATATATATATATATATATATATATATATATATATATATGTATATATATATATATTACACACACATATATATATATATATATGTATATATATAATATATATAATTATATTACATAAAAGACTAAACATTTACGGAGGACTGGGAACGTAAAACGGAAAAGAAAAAAAATACAAAAAATATATCTAAACTGGAATCGAATAAATAAAACTTTCCAATGTGACGTACAGCCCCCTCTCGCCCCCTTAATCCACCTTACCTGCTCCCTAACTCCCCCCTTCCCTCCCCCTCTTCCTCTCCCTCCCACTTCCCCTTCCCCAACAAATGGAGGACCTGTAGGCGTGTATTTGCGTGAATGTGTTTGTGCGTGCATGCTACTGCGTGTACAACCTAGTGGAGGGCAGCAGCAGCAGATGCACTAATAGCAGCAGCAAAGGCAGCAAGCAGCAAAACCCTGTTGCAGGCGGCGGCGGCAGCACCCGAATGCCATTCCCACATTCCCGCCAGCGCGCGGGGGTCGTCTTCTGACTTGTCCCCGTTGGCTCGGTCGGTCGGTCTGGTGAGTGAGTGGATCGCCAGCCAGCTTTCTCTCTCTCTCTCTCCCTAGCGAGGCTCGGGGCTCGGCGCGCGCTCTTCGCTAGCTAGCTAGCTAAGCTAAGCTGCTGGAGCGAGCGAGCGAGTGAGCGAGCTAGCGAGCGGCCGCCGCCAACAACAACAGCCACTCTCTCACAGCCGGGCTGCCAGTAGCAGCCAGCCAGTCAGTCGGTCCCGAGCGGAGGTGAAGGTGGGATATACGAACCGCTGCTCCAGGGATCAATGTGACGTGTCGAGAGAGAGAGCCAGCCACCCATTTCGCCATGGCTTTTCGATCGGCCACCAGACGATGCGACGACGTACGTGCGATGACTGCGCCGCGCCCGTGAGCGCCCTCAGCGCGTTCTGTGTTTCCCTTTTTCATTAAAGACGTGCTGTGCTGTGGCTAGTTGGTTTGGTCGTTTCGTTCGCAAGCCGCGTCTAAATATGAATACTTCGCGTTTACATATTGCAGCAGCGACAGCAGCACCACCACGATTCCAGTGTACAATGGGCGTCGTGTGAGATCTGGTGGTGCCGCCCACCCCACACTCTCTTTTCTGTAGCTATTATCTATCTCCTATCGTTATTTTTTTGGGGGGGTTACTGTGTCGTCGGTGGTGAAC
Organism: Macrobrachium rosenbergii; assembly: GCF_040412425.1. Classification (NCBI taxonomy): domain Eukaryota; kingdom Metazoa; phylum Arthropoda; class Malacostraca; order Decapoda; family Palaemonidae; genus Macrobrachium; species Macrobrachium rosenbergii. Next base: position 44,646,024 of record NC_089760.1, on the reverse strand, counting down.
CGAGAGTTTGAGTTCCAAATCCGAATTTTGGATTCTGGTTTTGTGCTTTTGTTTTTGGTATTACCGCGACTACGACTCCACCGCTGAGTCCCGTTTTATGTTGTGCTTGCAAGAACGCATAAAGCACACAGACGACGACACCTACTCTACCTCTTCCTCCTCCTCCTCCTCCTCCTCCTCCACGTCCTCCTCGCCGCATCTGCTTCTGCTGCTCTTGCCCACAAGTAAGTCAAGTGGAACAGGTTCCACATCTTCTTTGGTCACGAATCATTAATGGATCCTAATCACTTTCCTGGTCTTGGATTAGGTGCTAATCATATGGTCGAATCTACTTACATTCAACAAGTGTTTAGGGAACTACGCATAAAAATACATATACATATACAAATTCACGAGTGAGGGTATTTAAGTGAAAGATGTCCATTCAACAAGTACTAAATAAGGTTAAATCTCATTCATTCAGACTCAAACAACGCTGAATCTTATTCGATAAAATTTACAGTTTTATCCACCCTCTTGCACTCTGGAGTGACAAGATGAGATTTCTTACAATAATTTATTTATCAACCAAAGGAAGATTTAGGAAAACCATAATTAAATACCAATTACCACTTAATGACACAGGTATATTTTTATAAGTCAGAAGGAGGAAGAGTAATTACAAGCCCGTCCTTTGATGAATCCTACAAACTAATCTTCAGTAATGAAGAACTCTAAGGAAAACAAAAGTCACCAAGAACTACCCATATCATAATAATAACTATAAAAATAATAATAATAAAATTTGCTTACTCTGATAGCACTCGATTAAACCATCTGCTCAGTAGGATATCCCCTGCCTGAGTAGTTTATTTAGCAGAATCTTGGTGACGTAATTTCCTACTGCAACGATGGCACTTAACTAAGCAGTTTCAGAATAAAAAATAAGCTCTGCTAAACAGCCATTTCATTATCAAATTCACGATATTGATCTTGTCAGCAGAGTATAACACTTCGCTCGGAGATATATTGACATTATCCGGAGTCAGCAAAGCAAAACTGTTTACATTAATAACAATTCCTTCAACTGCAGTATTTAGCGTGATAATACACTCGGCTATGGCAATGGTGTGTGTGTGTGTGTGTTCTGTAAAAACATTATTCTATAACTCGCTGACTATTGCTGACTAATTTGCATGAAAGTGCGCTGGGGGGGAAAAAATGACAAGCACGTATGAATGCCTCATTTTCATAAAGGCCTCATGTTAATGTGTTGACATTTCAAACTCATGCTGGCTCATTAATCATTTTTACAGCATTTGCTTGGAGTAAGGAGCAATCGTTAATCCTTTTTTTTTAAATCGTTTGCTTGCATTCGCATACGTTAATGGTACTGTGGGTTTACAACTGGTATTATTATTATTATTATTAAAAATACTGCATGCTGTCAGCCTGTGAGTTACCTCTCTATACTGTTCTTGAAAATATGTCGTGAATTTGACATTTCTTCTCAGACATTCCATCTTGGGAAATAATTTTTATATATACTGGTTGCACAAGTTGTATACGTTGGTATGCATAAACGCATACAGGCATAAGTAAACATGCACGCGCATTATCGTGTCCATATACAAACATTCATCAATCATTAGCACCTAAGCTTCGAGCCAAACTGCATTGTCACCACGAGGCAGCTGTTGCAGATCAAAGGGAACGCATGCAACTTGAATCAAAGGACCACCAGCAGGGAAAAAAATTCTAATTGCCATAACGTGAAAAACATATATCATTGCCCTTTGATGTCTGCTAATTTTGTGCTCAATTTTCTAAGTCCTTTTTTCTATTTGTTTTTAAGTCGTAGAGAATTCAATTGTTAATCGAGCTCACGTTTATTTTTATTATCGTTGTTGCATATCAAAAAATCTTACCATCAGTGACGAGCCACATGTTTATGCATTTTAACCACGTTTATTTCTGTATTGCCAATATATTCCCGACGCCAACGCAACCCATTATAACCACGATCATTCAGAGAGCTTCAAAGGAATAACCAGGTCATTTTTATTGGCATCTACATCATCAGAGAAAGAGAGAGAGACTAAAAATAAATTAGCAATTAAGAGCGAATGAAACATTCGGTGATATTTTCACAACCTTGGAGAACAATAATCGAATATTCTTTTCATTTATGAAGCCAGTCGTCGTAGCCAGAAGTCATCATCATCATCATCATCATCATCGGAATGACAGCGATTCTTTCAGCGCGGGTGAATGAATCGATAAATAATTGAACGTGAATGAATGAATGGACATCACGGAATTCACGCTCAAGGCCAAACGATGGAATTTGATACTTCTCTTGGCGACGGGACGTGGCATAGGCAGCACGGTTGGAATTCCTGGATAAAATATCTATCAGTCTATCTATCTATATATATACATATACATATACATATATATATATATATATATATATATATATATATATATATATATATATATATACATTTATATTTATATATATTTATATACATTTATATTTACATATATTTATATACATTATATGCATGCATATATATATACATATATATATATATATATATATATATATATATATATATATATATATATATATATATATATATAATGAAAAGAAATGAATATGAATTCCTGTATAATATATATACACTTAGATATATACATATATATATATACAAATGAAAAGAAATGAACATGTTAGAAAACACGGTTGGAATTCCTGGGTAAATATAAATCTATAGATTTCAATAAAAACTGAAAGAAAACATGTAAACACGATCTCGGTTCAATGTAAATATATAGATTTACATAAAACCTGAAAGAAAATGAATATGTAAACACGCTTATGCTCGGCTAAGACCTCCCCCTCCCCCACCCCCAGGCCAGCACGCAAAACGTAAACAGTCGGCCCGGGGCGTAAGACCTCCCCCCCTCTCTCTCGTACTAGAGCCCACGGGAGCCTCTCGCTCAGATCGCGAACCATTCCCGCAGGACTCGGGGAGGAGGAGGAGGCCGACTGCGAAGTCCCTTAATGTGACCGCAATATGGAAAAGGACGTACGCTCTACGGGAAACACCACCAGCAGCAGGAGCAACGCGCCCTGCAGCCTTCAACAGGTAGTCAACAGGTAGAGGAACCCTCTCCATGCCAAGAAGAGTAGGAATCTCGAGAGTTCAAGTTAAATGGGACACACTAGGTCCTCCTCCTCCTCCTCCTATCCCTCTCCCTCCTCCTCATCTTCCTCCTCCTCCTCTTGAATGGACGATGAGGGTCACTCTTAACTCATCTTGCTCATCTCCTCCAGATGAACACTCACTTAAGAAGACTCTCACTTCTCCCACCCCCAAGGGCCCCGGTCGATAGGACGTCTCTCTCTCTCTCTCTCTCTCTCTCTCTCTCTCTCTCTCTCTCTCTCTCTCTCTCTGCTACTTGCATGAATAATGAAATGTATTTCCTCTAAGAAAAAATATATGAAATACTGAATTATAATGACAAGAAACAGTTCATTCAAACTGAATCATTCGCAATCGTTATCTACGATTCTCATTACTTCGTTTAATGAAAGATCGTTCATGTTTTACGTTTTGAAAATAAAAAAGGAAACCGCTAAATATTACGACAATATCTAATTCAAAGAAAGATCTTTCACATTTTATGTTTTAAAAACATCAAATGGAAACCGCTAAATATTATGATAATACTTCATTCAAAGAAAGATCTTTCACGTTCTACATTTTTAAAAAACCAAATGGAAACCGCTAAGTATTATGATAATACTTCATTCAAAGAAAGATCTTTCACGTTATACATTTTTAAAAAATCAAATGGAAACCGCTAAATATTATGATAATACTTTGTTTAAAAAGATCTTTCACGTTCTACATTTTTAAAAAACAAAAAAGTTAAACCGAATTATTAAGGTAAGGACCACTTCGTTCACTCAAAATAATTGACAATCGTCTTTCGCGCTTCGAAACACTTCATTTAAAGAAAGATCTCTCATGTTTTACGTTCTAAAAATAAAAAAAATAAATCCCCAAATATTATGTTAATACTTTCTTTAAAGATCTTTCACGTTTTACATTTAAAAAACAAGAAAGTTAACATCGAATTATTCAGGGAAGAACCACTTCATTCACTCAAAATAATTCACAAGCTTCTAAACAATTCATTTACCGAAAGACTTTTCCACCATTCTTTCAAGTCATTCTGTCAGTCTTACATTAAAAAAAAATGTAAGACTGACGTAAGAACCACTTCATTCATACTGATTCTTTTACAAGCGTCATCGGGGCTTCTAAACACTTCATTTAACGAGATTTGAAGGACCTTTCACGTTTTACCTTTTAGAAATACAAGGGAAACCTCTAAATATTTTGAAATTATTTCATTTAATGAAAAAACTTTCACGTTCTATATTTTAAAAAAACTAAAAAGTTAACACCGAATTACTGAGGTAAGAACTAATTTATTCATTCAAAATAAATGACAATCGTCATCCGCGCTTCTAAAAATTTCATTTAAAGAAATGTCTTTCACGTTTTGAGTTTTCAAAATAAAAGGGAAATCCCCAAATATTATGTCAGTACTTCATTCACTCAAAATAAGTTACGATCGTCATCCGCGCTTCTAAACACTTTATTTTAAGAAAGATCTTTCAATTCTTACGTTTGAAAAACAAAAGGGTAACCGCTTCATATTATGACAATACTTCATTTAAAAATTTACCGTTCACGTCCTACATAGAAAAAAAAAATTTACACGCGAAAAACTGACAAAGAATCACTTCATTCGCACCGATTCATTTCAATCGTCATCCGCGCTTCTAAACACTTCGTTTAACGAAAGATCTTCCACGTCTTACGTTTTAAAAATAAAATGGGAGATCTCCAAATGCTACGACAATACTTCTTTGAAAGAAACAATGAAATATTGCCGTAAGAACCACTTCATCCATTCAAAATAACTGACAAGCGTCATCGGCGCTTCTAAAAATAATTCGTTTAACGAAAGCCCCCTTTCCGCTAATCTTCCTAAGTCGTTCCGTCAATTCTTTCATGCATCAAAATATCTTAAGTGAATCCTCCTCCTCCTCCTCCTCCTCCTCCTCCTCCTTCTTCTTCTTCTTCTTCTTCCTTCCCAAAGCGGCGACAACGACGACAATGACTCCGAATGGCGGAGGCAAGCCTCGTCGAGCCGAGAGACAGCCCATTGTGCTTCTAAAGTCCTGAATATTTATGACCTTTATCCCTCCGTTACAATAAGGCCGTAATGAAAGGATTACTGGGATTATAATTGTTTTCCGCGAAAATAAACATTTCAAACGGAGAGAGAGAGAGAGAGAGAGAGAGAGAGAGAGAGAGAGAGAGAGAGAGAGAGAGAGAGAGTGTTAGCATTGCCACAAACGACCTGTGCTGGGAAACCAAAGTGAGCAAGGCTGCTAATTCAGAAATGACATTAATCTCTCTTTTTAGTTTTCTGTAAAAGAAAACTATTGTGCCGGCTTTGTCTGTCCGCCCGCACTTTTTCTCTCCGCCCTCAGATCTTAAAAACTACTGAGGCTTGGGGGCTGCAAATTGGTATGTGGATCATCTACCCTCCAATCATCAAACGTACCAAATTGCAGCCCTCTAGCCTCATTAGTTTTTTTTTTTATTTAAGGTTAAAGTTAACCATAATTGTGCTTCTGGTAACGATATAAGATAAGCCACCACCAGGCCGTGGTTAAAGTTTCATGGGCCGCGGGTCATATAACATTATACCGAGACCACCGAAAGATAGATCTATTTTCGGTGGCCTTGATTGTACGCTGTAGCGACTGTAAAGAAAACTGGATTGCGCCGAAGAAACTTCGGCGCATATTTTACTTGTTTGTTGTTATTACTATTTATCTATTTATTTATATATTCATTTAACGTTTTTAATTCCGACGCGCGGCGACACGCGAGGGGGTCATTTACCCCTCTGAAACTCCCTCTAACGCCAGATAATCTATCCAATCAAATTCCAACAGAGTCCGCCATCATACCATTCTGTCAGTGACTTACGGAAACGGAGAGACCGTACGTACGCATTCTCGCGGCGTGTTGTCACCGCCTGCGTAATATATAATCCGTGGACGGAGTAAGCACCGCGGGGGGCGCGTCCTAATAACCTTTGTTCGGGCGCCGTTCATTAAGCGATTCGGGAGACTCGTTTCGTGTCAGGGGCTGTTTTTGGAAGTCCGCGGTCGGGTGAAGTGAACAGAAATGATTTCTACACACATACTACAGAAATACACGCTTCAGAGTGACGCCTGCAGAATTGACACACGTTCGGGGTGTCTTCTTTCATATATAAGAAGCAATAATATATATATGTATGTGTGTATATAATATATATATAGTGTATATAATATATATATAGTGCATATATATAAATACATATATACATATATATATATATATATATATATATATATATATATACATACATATACATACACACATATATGTATGTATAGCATATACTGTAAATATACATATGTATTACATATACAACTGTATGATAACAAGCAACAGTTCTTGTTTCAAATGATGAAATACATTTTCGCATTTTCTGGAATACAAAAGCGTTTATTTGGTAAACCTGACTGGCAAATATTAAGGAGTGAGGTAAATTTCGTTATTATAGAATCTAAAATTGCAAATAATAAAACTACATATTAATCGCTTAAGCACAGAACATTTCAGAAATCCGCTAAAGAAGAAAGGCCGATATTACATACTTTGATTTCTTCCGTTTTTCATTTTCTCTGCCTTTACCTCCAAACTGGCAAGCTTCCTTCAGAAATTAATATAATACAAAAGCCTATTTGCATAAAGCCCTTTATTATTTAGTTACGGACAGACTGGCAGACTAAATCAGAAATCCGCTAAAGAAGAAAGACCTATATAACATATTTGATTTCATTCGTTTTTTTATTTTCTCTGCATTTACAGCAAAATTAGCAAGCTTCCTTCACAAATTAATATAATTCAACAAGTCGCTTTCAAACCACCAGCGGAAATTCTAAAACCATTCTAAAAAATCGCTATTAAGCAGCAGCGATTTCATCCCCTGATCAATATACATAAATCCTCAAAACAAAAATTGTTTTTTATTTTACCGTTCAATCAATGACATTATTTTTTTTATCTAAGGTCCTTTTAGTTTTCGGGAAGATAAGTGAGAGACGAAAACAGCCGGAATTAACAAGAACATAATTTGAAGCAAACATCTTATATAACTAAATCCTTCTCCCACGGCCACCTGACCCGTAGGTGGGTAGCGCCGTCAGTGCACCTCACACGGTGCACCGTAGGCATTACTTAAAGGTCTTTTCCACCCTCGCCTAACAATTGTTCCAACATTATTTCCAGCGCTAAATAATCTCGCAGAGTGCCATTCTTTTCAAAGATATATTATTATTATTATTATTATTATTATTATTATTATTATTATTATTATTATTGCTAAGAAATTCAAAATATAGTAATCAGCTGGTATGTAATAAAAATCCACAAATGTATAAAATGAATTGTGTTAATATGTAAAAGATAAAACAAAGACTTTCGAACACTTGAACGTATTATTATTATTATTATTATTATTATTATTATTACTTGCACTGTAACTAATACATGACTGGAATGAATAACGGCTGAATCACGAAAATTAGGCTGTCAAACCAAGCACTGGGGCACTGTCGGTCATTCAGCGCTCAAGACAGCGAAATGACGGAGTTGGAGAGGCTGGACAGCAAGATAAAGAGATTGAGAAAATTGATGAGATGATGTACAAAGATCTGAGGGTGGAACTGGATGAAAGCCACAAATTAGCAACAAAAATTAATAGTTAGAGAGGCTAAACAGCAAGATGGGAGAAAGGCAATGGGAATAGGTGTAAAGTGAAAGGCTCAAAAATGGGACCCTGCAAACACAATTTAGCAATGCCTACAGCGCACCGCGAGAGGTGGACTGGCGACACTAATCGCCTATATGCCTGCACAGCTCGAGATGAAATCTTCTATAAAAAATAAATATGAACTCCACGGATATATATAGCACAACGAGGACCTAAAAAGAGAGTAGATTACATTGAAAAGAAACAAATTAAAATGATTATTGACAGGATAATGATTCTAGCGTTCCATGAAAGATGGAGTGAGACTGAAGTACAATTCGGTACATTAAAACACCAACCCACGAACTCTTGTATGCTCAAGGAAGAAAATTCTCCTTGCAATTATGAACTGTGTCTACCTAGCACTGAAAAGTCATTTATGGAGGGGTAAAATCGCTGTGCATTATGTTCCACTTACAGTTACTATGTATTACGTTACAGTTGCCAATGTTGCAGTCAATAAGCCAAGAGATTATACATTTTTTCCTTCACTGAATCTAAAATGGGAATCAGCACCATAAGGTGATTATAAAATTATTGGCTTCAATAATCAAGTGGTCGCAAATTATTTAATAATATTATCAACATTATCATAACACTGACTTATCTAATATTTGAATGCGGAGCTTAAATTTGCGAGGAACTAGCTAATGTCCAAGAATATTAAATATTTACCTTGTCGAAGCACAGTAATAGGTTATTAGTTTATTTTATTATATAATTTTCAATATCATTTTCGTTTTACAAATATCTTACATTCTCTGAGTAAGCACTGGGACCTATGAGGTCATTCAGCGCTAAAAGAGAAACTGACAGTTAAAGTTTAAAAGGTGTAACAGAGGAAAACCTCGCAGTTGCACTATGAATCAATTGTTAGGAGAGGGTGGAAAGTAAGATGGATGAAAGAATATGAAAGGAGGTACCGTAAAAGGAACGAAAGGGGTTGCAGGTAGGGGCCGAGGGCACGCTGCAAAGAACCTTAAGTAATGCCTACAGTGCCCCGCGTGAGGTGCACTGACGGGGATCATTTTCTTTAGCCTGCGAAATTAACCAGCAATCATTTTCGGTAATTGTCCACCGATGGACAGTTCATCTGAGCTTAACTTATATCACTAATGAAACATCTAACTCTTTCTGACCAATATGTCCTAACCGCCTATCGTTATCAGAATCGTTAAGCATCGGCTAACCTCTAGCCAACAATGAATACCTTGGCTAACACAAAAATTCCAAATTCCATCAGTAATTTTTCACCGGCGATTAGTTCTTATACCACTAACGGAATATCAAGCGATCTCAGAATTTTTGAAGAAATCCACAATGGCGTAATGTAAATATATATTAGAAATATATACAAAACGAGAGCTTTCGAGACCTGCTCGATTCTCCTTTTCAATCTTCTTAAAAACTACTGAGGCTAGAGGGCTGCAAAGTGGTATGTTGATCATCCACCCTCCAATCATCAAACATACTAAATTGCAGCCTATTAGCCTCAGTAGTTTTTAATTTATTTAAGGTTGAAGTTAGCAATGATCGTGTGTCTGGCACCGCTATAGGTGCCAACAACATAGGCCACCCCGGTCCGTGGGTTAAAGTTTCATGGGCCGTGGCTGAGAGTTTCATACAGCAGTATACGCTGTACAGAAAACTCGATTGCGCCGAAGAAATTTCGGCGCACTTTTTACTTGTTGATGTTTATTTCCAATATAAAAATTTACATTTGCACTAGTGTCGATTTCTTTTCCACCATTTAGGTGATTCATGCTGTCATGAGATTTTTATGAAAGGTCTCAGAATCGTTTCCCATCGGCTAACCTCAAAATGAATACTTCGGCTAACGTAGGAATTCCTCATCAACCGAACCGTATCAATCACAGGACTGTGCCCTTCCGGATTTACCAGAAAGACCGACAGAAATCAAATCCTATCAGCGAGTTTGTCATCCGCTATCTTCGATTTCAAGCTTGTTGGCAAATTGCCTCTCGCCGACAAGCTGATGTAACCGGCAGTTGTTTCTACTCATCGACGAAATCTAATTCAACGACTTTCAGGACTCTAGGAAAGGATAACAATCATATCCTGTTGGAATATTGTTGGCATATTCGTGAATTGCTTTGCAATTGACTGTATATTTTAAGTAGTTTGAAGGGAAAGTGAGGTTGGCCCCAGAAAAGCACCCAAGGCTATGGCCTTGGTATTCTCGCCATTTTTTATTTGCATACTGGTTAACTGATTTTGCAATGGATTGCAATGTATGCAGAACGAAGGAAAAATCCGGTTGGCCCCAGATAAATACCCAAGGTTACGGCCTTGCTATCGGGGCATTTTTGGCCATTTTTGACTCGCAGCTTCGTCAATCACTTTGCAATAGATTCTAATTTATATAGTTCGAAGGAAAAGTTCGGTTGACCCCCGAAAAACGTTCAATTCGGGCCATTTTTTTTGGCCAAATTTGGCCACTTTTGTGCCTTGCTTGCAATGCATTTTTCAAGCAGTTCCTCATCAATGAACTCTTGCCCACGCCCATAAGCAGGCCATGAATGCAACCCTAAATTGAATAATAGGGCAAAACGTGCAAAAATAAGAAAATCAAATCTCTTATTTTCATTATTATTTTTTTGTTACGTAATCGTTGAATTAAATTTTTTTTCGCCTACCAAGAGAGGTTCAGTTTGGTGTAAATTACGTCTGGGTATCACGACAATCCAAAATTGAATGATAGATTAAAACATTCAAAGATAGAGACTTATGAGGTCATTCGGCGCTGAAAGCGAAATTGACAGTAAGAAGGTTTGAGAGGTGTAACAGTAGGAAAACCTTACCCAGCTGCACTATGAAACAATTGTTAGGGGAGGGTTGGAAAATCACATGGAAGAGAGAGAATATGACCGGAGGTACAGTAACTCTTTTGTCAAAACCAAAGCAACAAACTACCTTCCATCCTACAGCCACTCCGGCGTCATCCCTCGCTTCGCAGAAGCCTCCCCCATACATAGGCGAATTCCCCGAAATCCAAGCCGGAATGTACTACGGGAGAACGTCGCGTGTAATTCTCCCTCGCGACGCAACTTTGACGCGTAAGTGAAGTCCCGCCGACATCTATTGACAGTAATCAATGAAACCGTTTGACGGAAACTGCTCCGACGACTGACGGTCACCGATGGCAAGACACAGCTTTCGGGCCAATCCTGTTAATGGGTGACACGCGGGCCGATGATGGCTGTCGGGAGCATACCGCCCTGGCAAAGATAACCTGAGCTCAGGTTAGGATTCCCTGGGCTATGTTTTGATGGTTCTGATCTTCGCCGCTAGGTGGTGTCCCCTTTGTATGTGATTACTTATAGGTTATGATTTCTCGAGCCGCTTCTTCTTCAGTGTCTACAGTATTTGGCAAAATTCCTGATAAAACAATTAAATACTTAGATACATACACTTTCCGGAAACGAGATAATTAGATAAATACACTTTCCAGTTTTCCAGAAGCGAAATAACTGAATAAATACACTTTCCAGGAAGGAAAAGATTTAGACAAATACACTTTCCAGAACAGCAGATAACTAAATTTAGCTACAATTTTCAAGTGCATATCATATAAAAATAATATATATATATATATATATATATATATATATATATATATATATATATATATATATATATATATATATATATATATATATATATATTTACATACACACATATATACACACACACATTATCTATCACGCGATGCAGTCAGTATCGCCAAGAGCTTCAGCGATCTAATGCGTTTTCCTTATTCTATTTTTACTTTTATTTTTCGTGTGTGTAGCTATTCCTCTGACCTTCCACAGAGCGAACACACCCACCTCCCCTTCACTTTTAATTAAAACAAACGATTCTCTTCTGCCGTAGGAATGATGAAAAATTCTGTCTCCATGCCTACCAATGCCACTTCCCCCTACCCTTACTCATCCTTCCCCTTCCCCTATCCCCCGCGGGTGTGTGTGAGTGATACCAGTGTCATCTTCCCCTCCTCATCCATTCCCCCTCCCCCTGTGTTGTGTTTGTGTGTGTGTGCCTACCAGTGAAACCTTCCCCCCCTACAGTGGTTGTGTGTGTATGTTTTGTGTGTGTGTGTGACTAGCATTACCACCTCCCCCCCTCCAGTGTTTTGTGTGTGTATGTGTACCTACCAGTGAAACCTTCCCCCCTCCCCTACAGTGGTTGTGTATGTTTGTTTGTGTGTGCATGTGTGACTACCATTACTATCTCCTCCCTCCCACCAGTGTTTGTGTGTGTATGTGAGCCTACCAGTGCCACCTTCCCCCTCACCTACAGTGTTTGTGTATATTTGTGTGTGTGTGATTGCCAATACCACCTTTCCCCCCCCCTCCCCTACAGTGTTTGTGTGTGTGTATGTGTGCCTACCAGTGAAACCTTCCCCCCTCCCTACAATGTTTGTGTGTGTGTGGCTACCATTGCCACCTCCCTCCCTCACCCCGTGTTTGTGTGTGTGTACGTGTGCCTACCAGTGCCACCTTCTCCCCTCACCTACAGTGTTTGTATATGTTTGTGTGTGTGTCACTAGCATTACCACCTCCCCTCCCCCAGTGTTTGTGTGTGTATGTGTGCCTACCAGTGCCACCTTCTCCCTCACCTACAGTGTTTGTGTGTGTATGTGTGCCTACCAGTGCCACTTCCCCCTCTTATCCCCGTTAATGAGTGTTTGTGTGTATTTGTGTGTGTGCCTACCAATGACTTCTTCCCCCTTCTCATCCTTTCCACCTCCCCACCCAACTGGTGTGAGTGTGTTTGTGTGTATGTACGTATGTATGTATGTGTGTCTATGAGAGAGAGAGAGAGAGAGAGAGAGAGAGAGAGAGAGAGAGAGAGAGAGAGAGAAACGATCGGCTTTTTTTCACCCGCAGGTTTTTATTTTTTCATTTACCTGATGCTTCGCAGTGCCAGTGCCAGTGCCAGTGGTGGTGGGTGCCGTTGCCGCATTGTATTACCCGAGAGCTGTAACAGTCCTTTACCTTTAGTGCAGAGAGTCCCGGATATACGTTGCATCTGCACGATTCCCCCCCCCCCTCGCAACCCCCCTTTCTCCCCCCCCCTACTCTCCTCCTCCTCGTCCTCTCTAACTCTTTCTCACTCGCAAATGCAAACCTCCTGACTTTTATGACCAAGTCCTCAGGTATAGGGGAAGGGGAAGGGGAGGAGGGTAGGGGGAGGGAGAAGGGAGGGAGAAGGGAAGGATAAGGGAGAGGGAGGGAGAAGGGAGGAAGCAACTAGAGGGAGAGAGAGAGAGAGAGGGAATGGGAGGGAAAGCCGCGGACGATGATCGCAAAGTTGCGTCATGGACTTAAATACATTTCAGGACATCTGCGAATGGTTTGGTGGGCAGGCTCTCTCTCTCTCTCTCTCTCTCTCTCTCTCTCTCTCTCTCTCTCAGGGTGCCGAGTGGCATCACTTCAGGTAATTGACCTTCTTGTCCGAGAACCGCTCTCGACAGAGAGCGCCCTCCGATCTTTGCCGAAGGAGTGAGAAGGACCTCGGGTTTGCTCACGAAAATAATTGCGTCGTTTTCTCACGTCCCTA
>NC_089760.1:44597500-44620000 GCF_040412425.1 Macrobrachium rosenbergii | reverse complement strand
CGATAAAAGCAAAAAAGGAAAGAAAAAAAGGAAAGAAAAAAGGAAATAAAATAGATCAAAAGGCAATTGAAAGCAGGATAAAAAAATGAACAAATAAATAGGTCTCCAAACGAGGAACTTTTTTGAGTTCTGGAACGACAAAAAAAAAAATGTCCAATGTAAGAGACGAACAGGCAGACAAAAGAGAGAGAGAGAGAGAGAGAGAGAGAGAGAGAGAGAGAGAGAGAGAGAAATATTGTTTCTTGCATTTTTCAGCGTAGATTAATTAAAGAGAAAGAAAAATATTTTTCTTCCATTTTTCACCTTAGATATATCAGAGAGAGAGAGAGAGAGAGAGAGAGAGAGAGATTTTCTCCTATATTTTTCAGCTTAGATTAATCAGCGAGAGAGAGAGAAATTTTTTCTTGTAATTTTCAGCTTAGATTAATGAGAGAGAGATACATATATATTTTCTCCTATATTTTTAGCTTAAATAATCAGAGAGAGAGAGAGAGAGAGAGAGAGAGAGAGAGAGAGAGAGAGAGAGAGAGAGAGACCCGAATCAAATAAAAAAAAAAACCCTCGGAGAAAAAACACGCAGATTGCAGAGGCTAGAAAAAGAGTAACAACGGGGGAAAATGAAGCCATTTATGCCAATATCCCAGATATGCGTTTGTTCCCTCGTGAATGGCGTCTCCTCTCCCTCACGCCTTTATTACATGCCTCCCTTTCTATCACATTGTTTTGGCCCTTCTCCTGCTCCTCTATCGCTCCCCATTCATTAGAAGCATGAAGTGAATGTCGCGGCTTTAACGAACTCTCCGTCTCTTTGTCTGTCTGTCTGTCTGTCTCTCTCTCTCTCTCTCTCTCTGAGATTATTGTACGGCTAAAACATACGAGTAAATCTCTCTCCCTCTCTCCCTGAGATTATTCTACGCTGAAAACATAGGAGAAAATCTCTCTCTCTCTGTTTCTGTCTCTGATTATTCTAAGCTAAAACAGTAGGAGAACCCCCTCTCTCTCTCTCTCTCTCTCTCTCTCTCTCTCTCTCTCTCTCTCTCTCTCTCTCTCTCGTTATCTAAGATGAAAAATACAAGATGAAATATTTCTTTCTCTCTCTCTCTCTCTTTGTTTAATCTAACTGAAAAATACAAATAAAAATACCCCCTCTCTCTCTCTTTTTGATTATTCTCAGCTTAAAACGTAGGAGAAACCGGCCCTCTCTCTCTCTCTCTCTTTTCTTCTGATTATTCTGGGCTGAAAAATGCAGAAAAAATTTCTCTCTCACTCCCTCTCTCTCTCCGATTACTCTCACTCTCTCTCCGATTACACTCTCTCTCTCTCCGATTACTCTAAGCTGAAAAATGCGAGAGAAAATACATTTCCCCCACCTGGCCACCCCCTCCCCCTATTCCCCCCGCCTTGTCCCTCCCTCCCGTCCGCCTTCCACCTCACACCTAAAATCCTTCCAGCCACAGGATGCTCGAAGCCATCTCCTTAAAAATAGATTGGCCGCGATGCAAGATGTATATCTCCAACGCCATGTGCCGCCGCCGTCCGCAGCATCCGAGTACCAGGTATCATTAAACACACACACACACACACACACGGGGGGGGGCGACTTAAAATTGTTATACACAAACAGACATACGCACACAAACACACAGGAGAGAAAACAACGCAGATATCATTACACACAAGAAGAGATACAAACACACAAACACACGGGAAAAATTTTTTTTGAAATTTTATTTAAAAAAAAATAGACATGCGCGCACACACTGACACACACATACACACAGGGCAAAGAGCCCTTAAAACTGTTATACACAAACACATACATACGCACACACAAACACACAGGAGAGAAAACAACGCAGACATCATTACACACAAGAAGACACACACATATACACGCATAAACACACAGGGCAAAGAACCCTTAAAACTGTTATACACAAACACAGACATACGCACACAAACACACAAAAAAGCAGTATCCAAAATACCAGATATCATCGCATACGTGGACATATGCACATACACGCACACACAGGAGAGGAAAAAATAAAATACAGCATTTAAATACCTGATATCATTACATACATACACACAAACATACGCACAAACACACAATCAGGAGAGGAAAAAGGAATACAGCATCTAAATACCAGATATCATTACACATACACGGACATACGTACATACATACACACACACACACGGAAAAAATAATTCAAATTGTTATAGACAGACAAACATTCGCATGCACAAACACACAGGATATAAAAAAGTAGACATCACTACACAAACATACACAGAAATAAGCACACACAAACACACGGAGGAAAAAATATTTCAAATTTTCATACACAAACACACACATACACGCACGGAAGAGCCAGAATAAAAAAAAAGAAGCAACATCCAGGTACCAGATATCATAACAAAGATATATACAGACATACGCACAAACACACACACACACACACACACACACACACAAACACACACACAGGAGAGAGAGAGAAAAAAAGACTTCAAATTTTTCATGACAATATGACCAATTTTTCCCTCAGCTCATTTTTTCCCTCCCCTCCTTTTTTCCTTTTGATTTTTTCTTTTTTTCTTTTGAATTTTTTTTTCTTCTTTTTAGTTTCCCTTTGAAAGTTAATTGGGAATTGTGATTGCGTGGCTGACAACGAGCAACCTCGGCGTAATACCTCACATAGGTTATCTGGTACCCTACTCCCCTCTCCCCCCTCCCTAAAAGGACCTCCTAACCCCCCAACCCCCCACCTTCCCCTAACAGGGCCACCTAAACCACCCATGTAAATAGCCTAAGGAAATTCCTCCATCTCATAGGGACGGACTTCACCAAATGGGTTTTAGGGGAAGGGAGTAGTAGGTAAAAAAGGGGGAGGGGAGAGGGAGGGAGTAGTCGGAGTAAAAATGGGAAGGGGAAGGGAGTAGTATGGGTAAAAAATGGGAAGGGGGGAGGGGAGAGGGAGGGAGTAGTCGGAGTAAAAATGGGAAGGGGAAGGGAGTAGTATGGGTAAAAAATGGGAAGGGAATAGTATAAGTAAAACAGGGAAGGGGGTGGGGAGGGAGTAGTATGAGTAAAAAAGAGGACGGGAATAGTATGAGTAAAAAAAGGGAAGGGGAGTGGGGAGGTAGTAGTATGAATAAAAAGGGGGAAGGGGAGAGGGAGGGAGTAGTAGGAGTCAAATGGGGAACGGGGGTAGTAGGAGTAAAAAGGGGAAGGGGAGGGGGAAGGAGTAGTAGGAGGGGAAAGGGGAGGGAGAGGGAATAGAAGTAAAAAGTTGGAAGGGGAAGGAGAGGGAGTAGTAGGAGTCAAAGGGGAAGGGAGGGGCGGGAGTAGTAGGAGTAAAAATGGGAAGGGGAGGGGGCGGGAGTAGTATGAATAAAAGGGAGGGGAGGAGTATGAATAAAAACGGAAATGGGAGGGGGAGGGAGTAGTATGAATAAAAGGGGAAGGGGGAGGGAGTAGGAGTAAAAAGGGGAATGGGAGGGGGAGGGCGTAGCATGAGTAAAAAGGGGAAGGGGAGGGAGTAGAAGGAGTAAAAAAACGGGGAGGGGAGGGGCGAGGGAGTAGTAGGAGTAAAAACGAGAAGGGGGAGGGAATAGTAGGAGTAAAAAGGGAGAGGGAAGTAGGAGTAAAAAGGGGAAGGGGAAGGGGAGAGGGAGGGGGGTATATAGAGGGAGGAGGGGATGAGGGATTGAAGGATGAAGACGAGACATCCAAGATGGCACTTCGTCCAAACCGCTTAGGGTCCACAGGATTTTCCTTTATAAAGACCGCAAGATAAACAGCAAAAAGGCGAACCGTTTTTTAATCTAAATGGAGATGGCGGTCAGTCAGGAAGTGCTTGCCTGGTTTTTGCATTTATAAATGTTTACATGTGAGCTTTTTATATATATGTATATACATACACATATAAATATTCATACATAGAGTAATATCAATAAGCATCTAGAATTAAGTATTTCTTATTTTCAAAAGCGTACAGTCTGGCTGGTATAATCTCCTTCCTTGACCTTTGCCTGCATGTATTTTGTATCTATGCAAATACATACATTATATAGATATATTTAAAAATGAAAATACAGTTAAAAATATCAATTACGATAATAATAATAATAATAATAATAATAATAATAATAATAATAATAATAATAATAATTTCAAGTCAATGGAATCTGTGGGCTTGTTACATATCCATATGGTTCATCTTCTGAATAATAATAATAATAATAATAATAATAATAATAATAATAATAATAATAATAATAATAATAATATAATAATAATAATTTCAAGTCAATAGAACCTGTGGGCTTGTTCCAT
The DNA here is from genome assembly GCF_040412425.1 of Macrobrachium rosenbergii. Lineage (NCBI taxonomy): Eukaryota > Metazoa > Arthropoda > Malacostraca > Decapoda > Palaemonidae > Macrobrachium > Macrobrachium rosenbergii. The sequence goes on along the minus strand of NC_089760.1, from coordinate 44,615,652 downwards.
TTCCATATGGTTCATCTTCTGAATAATAATAATAATAATAATAATAATAATAATAATAATAATAATAATAATAATAATAATAATAATAATAATAATAATAAATTCTGTGTACCGCAAGCACGTTTTCTTTCAACACAAGCACACCGAAGTTAAAGAAACACCGTCCTTGTAAACCAGTCATTATTTTCACTTCCGCAAACCTCTCTCACATGAGGTTACAGCATCCGTAATTGCCTCGTCACGACGCTTAGCTCCCACTCCGAACCTCCATTTCCTGTTGACATAAGCCCACGCGTTCATTAAATGAACCAATAACGTCATTGGAAAATATCTGGGCTCTCTCGTTATTTCAGATCAGTTTGACCTAATCCATTACTCGATCGGAACTTCAACAGTTCAAGCGAAGAATTAGTGCATTACTACCCTTAAGCAATTCTCCTGTTTTTATTTTATCATTTATTTAAATTTTTTATCTGCTTATTTATCAATGTGTTAGTTTGTTTATCTTTTTTAATAACTGATCTGTTCTTTCTGTATTTTCTATTACCTTCTGTTAATTGTTTCAAATGAAACCATATTCTTTGGAAAGTTGAATTTCAAGTCAGTGGCCCCTGGGGTGGGCTTGTTCCATGTGAATAGGATTCATCTTCTGAGTAATAATAATAATAATAATAATAATAATAATAATAATAATAATAATAATAATACTTCTGTGTTTCCTATTGCCTTCTATCACCATAGCCGTTGGAAGCTTGAATTTCAAGTCAATAGCCCTGTGGTGGGCTTGTTCCATATGAATAGCATTCACCTTCTGAATAATAATAATAATAATAATAATAATAATAATAATAATAATAATAATAGTATTCCACCCAGTTTTAACAGCTTAAAAATGCGAAGAGACATCTATTTACGCTTCGCATAGATGACATGCAAAAGATACCTCCTGAGTGGAGGACTTTATCGAAGCCTTAGATGAACCATCTCGGTATAATTTACTTATCAGCCATGAATGGCTGCTCAGTCCCTGAGAAGAGATGAACGAATCCGCTGTCACTGGCAGCATCACCGTCTTAATGACGCTTAATTATTGGGGCTCTTACACATCCGCACCTTCGGGAGAAGTGTAAACGGACACTTAGGTCCGTCAAGGTTCGTCCGCTATACTGCCTGATGCTTTCACTCAAAGGGTGCGCTGTCTTCTCTCGCTATCTATCTGCGTCCGAACGACGTAAACGGTCTTTGGCTAGTGGCTTCGGATTCGTCTTTAATCGGTGTTCTTTCAAATCCGCAGCTCTGGATTAAGCGCAAACGGACACAAGGTCCACTACGCCTCGTCCGCTATACTGCCTGATACTTTCACTCAATAATCCCGCTGTCTTGTTTATCTTTCTGTCCGCGTTCGGCTGATGTAAACAGTCCTTGACTAGTGGCTTCGGATTCGTCTTCGCCTGGGGTTCTTTTCAATCCGCAGCTCTGGGTTAAGCGCATACGGACACTGGGTTCGCTACGGTTCGTCCGCTAATGACACTTTCATTCAGAAAGTCCGCTGTCATGTCTCGCTATCTCTCTGTGTCCGAACGACTTAAGCTTTCTTTGGCCAGTGGCTTTGGTTCCGTCTTTGATCAGGATTCCTAACTTTCAAAAAAGGCGGCTGTCTTCTCAATCTTTCCGTCCGCGTTCGGACGACGTAAACAATCTTTGGCTAGCGGCTTCGAACTCGCCTTTCTTAATGGACGCCGACTAAGTAAGAGAATCTTCTTCTTCTTCTTCCTTCTACGACGACTGCCATTGAGGAAGTCATTCGTCGCCAGAGATGTTCAGAGCAGGATGTTGCTTTCTCAGATAGCGCGATAACAGAGTTACCCCGTTCCATTACATCAGGCACTTTTATTCTTTTTATAATTCTTTCGGTTTTTGGTGCTTGTACGAATGAGTTGTTGGAGGCAAGAGTTCATTTATGTTTGTATTTATATTTACATATATACATAGGTACTGTATATATATATATATATATATATATATATATATATATATATATATATATATATATATATATATATGTACATATATAATTATATACATATATATATATATATATATTTATATACACACATATATACATATTAATATATATATAAACTCATACATACATACATACATACATACATACATACATACATATATACATGCATACATACATACATACATACATACATACATACATATTATTATTATTGCTAAGAGATTCACAATTTCGTGAAAAGCAATGTGTAATAAAAATTCACAATTTTATGACGCAGATTATTATTATTATTATTATTATTATTATTATTATTATTATTATTATTATTATTATTATTTCCAAGAATTCAAGCATCAAACAATTTTAAAACTCCCCCCCTCTTCAACATCAACCTAGCTCCGTCCTGACCTTTACTCCCAAATTAAGAACACCTCCACTTCTTGGCCCAGGGGCACTCTCTCTCTCTCTCTCTCTCTGTCTCTCTCTGTGTGTGTGTGGCCTCTCGACATTAAAGTGAATTATGGGTAATTACAAGCACGCCACAACTATCATGCCCATTATGTTGTTTTCCCTTCAAGCTAGTGAAAAATATGCCTTATCTCCCTCCTTCTAATTTCACGGTATTTTTAGGTTTAACGAACAGGAGAAGACCACGAAAAAATAATAGAAGATAAATATGACTTCTAACTATATCCCTGCGTTTTCTTTTCTTTCAAACGAACGCTGTATCCTTTGCAAGCTTGGATTTCAGGCCAGTGGCCCCTGCCGGGTTGTTCCATATGAATACGGGTTTATATTCTGCATAATAATAATAATAATAATAATAATAATAATAATAATAATAATAATAATAATACTAATAACAATAATAATAATAATAATAATAATAATAATAATAGCACTCTCACTAAAGGACAATCTCATTAAAATAATAATAATAATAATAATAATAATAATAATAATAATAATAATAATAATAATAATAATAATAATAATTCCTAATGAACGCGACTGATATAACAAAAATAATCAAGTTTTTGGGCTATCAATTTTAATAATAAATCTTTCTCTTTTTTTTTTTATTTCTGCTTATTAATGCTTATTTATATTTGTTATTTTATTCTTGATTTTTCTTTACTAATTATTTTCTTTACTAATTCCTAGCTATTTCGCACCTGAAACAATTCCTATGTAAACCTGGCTTCCAGGTTAATGAAATTTTACTCTCATAATGAATTTTTCCTCGCTCCGAGAAATGAAAAATAAAAAAAAAAAAAAAAAAAAAAAAAAAAAAGAGGACGATTTCTTTGTCCGCAAGAAACCTGTAATATCCCCAGAAACAACGGCCATAATAAAGTTAAGGGATTAAAAGTAAGGCGCTGCAATTATCTGCCCACGGGAGCGATCGATGCCCGCTAATTACGTACGGCCTTCGCCGAAACGGTATACACCGGCTATCTCCGCAAATCAGCGGCGCCGGGTCAACCAAGGCCAAGAGAAAGAGACGGTCCGCTCACTAACCGCCCCCCCCCCCCGCCCCAAATCACCCATGTGGGCGGGGCTTTTCTACCTCCATATTGGGTCAGCAGGTGCATTGCCGTAATGGCCAGGTACCTCTAGGATACGTCATCGCCTAAGTAGTTACCCCAGGTGGGAGGCGACTCCACCCAATTGGATAGACCTTGTCTCTCTTCGCCTTGGGGTTAGTGTCGTGGCATACCACTCAGGGCGATGAAAAACCACTGGCTCTGCATCATGATCAGTTACTGCTGCAGTGTGGGGTCTGCTGCGGTGGTAGGTTGAAACCAACATTCCTTGGAAGCTTGAATTTCAAGTCACTGGCCCATTTGGTGTGCTTGTTCCATATGAATAACGGTTTATCTTCTTGTTCTTAATAATAATAATAATAATAATAATAATAATAATAATAATAATAATAATACTAATAATAATGTATTATCAAACAGAGCTTCGTCGGGGTAGGTATATGAATGCATGCTTAGTTTATCAGTGTTTGCTAGGTGCAACTGAATAATTATTTACATCTCATACACTTTGTATTAATACAGTGAGATTAATCTAGCGTAGATGAACATGATTATATTGACAGTGTTTTATGCAGTTAAATACACGGATTAAACTGCAATGATAATGGTACCAGCATAGCCTGTCGTGTTCCGTGTAACTGAATAGCACTTATGAATAAACTTGGGAAGGTTTTTGTGTTTGTTTTGTGTATATATATATATATATATATATATATATATATATATATATATATATATATATATATATATATATATATATATATATATATATATATATATATATATATATATATATATTAGAGAGAGAGAGAGAGAGAGAGAGAGAGATAATGATATATATATATATATATATATATATATATATATATATATATTTATATATATATATATATATATATATATATATATATATATATATATATATATATATATATATATATATATATATATATATATATATAGAGAGAGAGAGAGAGAGAGAGAGAGAGAGATAATGTGATTTCTTTGCGCCTGCTGCTGGATCAAACGATGCCAAAAAAAAAAAAAAAACTGTCCATGTAAATGAAAATTAAGTTAATAATTATACTACTCTGCAAAGTACGGCTTCCAGCCACAAGTCTATCCTGGACTTGGGGGAAAAATACGTAAGATGAACGAGAAACTCACAAACTTTGGTATGACGCCTCCTTTCCTCATCATTAAAATCTTGTTTCTAATCACGTATCGCTAATGTAACCAGAAATCTAATTCTCGAATTGTCTCACAAATTTTCCTTAAAGTGTGATTCTTTGGTCAGTCATATTCTAACTCTCTTCGCCAACGTTGGATCAATGTAAGCTTAATTTTATCATCAAGACCCCTTCCCCATCAGTAAATTCTTGTTTCTAATCATATATCACTAATGCAGCCTGAAAGCTATTCAAGGCTGTTCAAGGAGAGAAAAATTCCAAATTATCTCATATTTTCTCTTTAAAGAGAGATTTTTTGGTCAGTCAAATTCCAACTTTCCCTTCCAACGTTAGATTAATGTAAGCTGCTAAGGTTCCCTACAGTCCGGAAAGGTCAAATAAGGTCCCCTAAGGTCCCCTAAAGTTCCCTCAGTTATCAACATTCCTCTGTGTAAAGACTTTCGCCCAACTTGTCCTCCCTACTGCGACCCTCTATATGCTGTAATTACTTAGGGTCAAGGGGTCGCCTCTTCCTATATGTCCACCTATAAACACTAATTTTGCGCAAAAGACATTTTACAGTTTACAGAGAGAAGAGACGATCATAAGCAATGGAAATCTCGCACACTATGTGGTGAGCCACATAAACATACGATGCAACATTATGTTGTAGATGTCACGAGTCATCAGAATTATCAGAATGTTGCCCAATTGGAACTTGTAAAGTTCAAGCGAAGATACAATGCATTCCTACCCTAAAACAATTCTTGTATTTCATTAATTTAATCACATTTTTATCTATTTACTTATTTCTTTATTAATTTGTTAATTTACTTTTTCTTTTCTCATATCCGATCTCCTCTATTTGTATTTTCTGTTACTTCTTTCAGATAAACACCATATTCTTTGGAAGCTTGAATTTCGAGTCAATGGCTCCTGTTGGCTTGTTCCATATGAATAGGGCTCATCATATGAATAACAGTAATAATAATAATCGTAATCTATCAAGTATTTTACTTTCTGGATAATAGTTTTTGTACTAAATTTGTTCTAAAGTTCCTAACGTTTACTGGAACATATGATCTGCATCATTGACCGAGAAATATATATAAAATGTATACTGAATAGAATATATAGCAATTAGTTGGTGGATATATTAGCGTGGCTAATACACCCCATTATATGTAAATTTCTGCCAATAAATATATAATAAATAAATAAAATTAAACTAAATTAAGAGTTTTAGAGAGAATTGCAAAAGAAAATTATTTTTCAAGATCAGCTGTATTTAAAATAAAAATTCTTTTAATAAATCCTAACCAACATGGCTGCAAAAATCTATATGTTTAGTTTTCAAAGGCGTGCAACTTACACACCGCGCTAATAAAGACAGGTAGAGAATTAAATAATAATATCATCAACGCATAAATAAGGAGCGTTGAACACGAACGTGCAATTATTGCCTTAGGTCATTCTCGTACTTTTTTTCAGCTGAACAGCGGAGTCTAGATAAGTTACCGGAGGTATACATGAATACTGCGATCGATGACAGGTACCAATTTCATACTTAAAATTTACTGGAATTCTAACGCCTTATGGGATGTATGTAGGCAATATCTTTATGCTAGGATATAAGGAAAACTTTTTTCCCCCCTTTAGTGGTCTGAAAAGAAATCTATTGTGCCGGGTTTGTCTGTCCGCCAGCACTTTTTTCTGTCCGCCCTCAGATCTTAAAAACCACTTCGGCTAGAGGGCTGCAAATTGGTATGCTAATCATCCACCCTCCAATTATCAAACATATCAAATTGCAGCCTTCTAGCCTCAGTAGTTTTTATTTGATTTAAGGTTAAAGTTAGCCATAGTCGCGCGTCTGGCAACGATATAGATCAGGCCGCCACCGGCCCTTGGTTAAAGTTTCACGGGCAGCGGCTCATACAGCATTATACCGAGACCACCGCAAGACAGATCTATTGTCGGTGGCTTTGATTATGCGGTGTACAGAAAACTCGATTGCGCCGAAGATACTTCTGCTCATTTTTTCATTTATATTTCTTTCTTATTCACGCTGATATAACCCGGAGGAATTCTTCCATACTTAGTAGGGCGATAGCTTGCGTGCAGCGAAAGACATCAGAAAACTACTGCTGGGGATGTAATCGACGAAAAAAGAACATAAGAGAGGAATAAAGAAAAAAAAGATAAAGAGAGAAAGGAAGAAGAAATTACCACAGCAATTACGACATAAGATTCGGGGATTGAACCGCCACCCCCTTGCTTTCTTCCCTGTTATTCTTCTTCCATTTCTTCTTCTTCTTCTTTCGCAAGCTTTGTAAAATCCCTAATCCGATAATTTCATCCACAGATCTGCCGTCATGCAAGCATTTTTTTTCTTTTATTTTTCACGGAAACGGTTATTTTTATCTTTTTCCTTCTTTCCTTCTCGACCGAAGATATAAAATAGGGTTCATAAAGTAACGAAGGGGGAAATAAAAGGGTGTAATAAATGTCTGTGAAAAGGGAAAAGACGGTATTCCATTTCAAACTCAATAAATATTATTTCGGAAATTTGTACAATAAAATATAGCAAGTATGATTACGGCAAAGTGAGATAAGCAATGTTCAATATAATGATTCTGTTTCTTTATCTTTCTTGAAGTGTATGTTTGCTCTCTCTCTCTCTCTCTCTCTCTCTCTCTCTCTCTCTCTCTCTCTCTCTCTCTCTCTCTCTCTCTCTCTCTCTCTCTCTCTGTGTATATAAAAACTATATATATACATATATATGTATGTGCATATATATATGTATATATAAAATACATACATACATATATATATTGCATTGTATGTATGTATGTATATATATACACGTGTATAAAATACACACATATATACATATACATATATATGTATATACAGTATATAAATATGTGTTTTTTATACATGTGTGTATATATATATACATATATATATATATATATATAATATAAGCATACATACACATATACATATACACACATACATATCACCTCCCACCCACACACACGCACACACATGCATACACATACACTCGACCACACCCTCTCTTAAAAGGTTGAATGAAACGCAGGAGTCACCCAAAAAAAAAAAAGATTGTACTCCAATCCATTCCGGCGTTTTAAAACACCGACCTTTATGTTGCATTCAACGAGCCACCACCCTGCAAAGAGCCGGAGACCTCCGGAGTTGGGCAAACACCTTAATTGTTAGTTTTATTCTCCGCGATTCGCGTGACTCGCCGTCATTCGCCCGGCAAAAATAAACCGTAAACGCGAAGAGGGATAAAATACCATAACTGCTTCTGCTGCTACTGCTGGCTTAGGGACACCCCCCCCCGGGGGTAGGAAGGGGGGAATGGGGAGGTTATAGGGGGGTGGTAAGAAGACTCCTGGCGCTGTGTGAGATTTCTTGTAATTCCTAAATACATAAAAAAAAAATCCTGTATCGGTGTTGCTTTAAAATACCATAACTGCTGCTGGCTTAGGATCCCCCCTTCCCCCAGGGGAAAGGGGAAGGGGAAGGGGAATGGGAAAGGCGAGAGGGAGGGAGGGGAAGGGGGGATGTGGTTCCACACTCTGTAAGAGATTACGAGAAAATTTCCGTCTAATTCTTCAATAGATAAAAAAAAATATCCTTCTGTATTGGTTAAGACCCCCTTCCCCGGGGAGGGGAAGGGGAGGGGGGAAGGGTAAGGGGAAGGGGAATGATGGAAAGCTCCTGGCCCTGTGTAAGATTACGAGAAAATTTCCGTCTAATTCTTTAAATACATGAAAAAAATTTATCCTTCCGTATCGGTGTTGTTTTAAAATATAATTGCCGCTGGTTTGGGACACCCAGCCCAAGGGAAGTGGGGAGCGGGGGGGGGGGGAAGGTTACGAGAAATTGTTCTAGCAATTCATAACTGCACAAAAAATAAATAAATAAATAAAAGGGAAGTGGGGAGCGGGGGGGGGAAGGTTACGAGAAATTGTTCTAGCAATTCATAACTACACAAAAAATAAATAAATAAATAAATATCTCTTTGCCTTGGTGTCATTTCGATCAGGGAAAAGGTACGACTTTGCGATATCGCGTGAATATAATTAAAATCACGTCCTCATGATTATATCTTAATTGTAATAAAATTATAATCAAATCTTCATGATTATATCTTAATTATCAATCACAAAATTCCATAACAACAAACTATATTTCCTGGAAAATTATTACAAGATTTATAACATGAAGCGAATTTTATTGCGTAAAAAACGACGACAAACATTTCTAAATTCGCTCCCACTCAGAACGAATAAGCGAGGAAAGCGATTCTTCGCATGATGTTTGAATTAGACCTTACGAACCCCCCACACCCCCGACCCGCCCCACCCCCAAAATCAAACAATGTAACGTCTTTGTAGATTTTGGCAGCAATCTCGTGACCCGGGTCACTCGCCTTGACGAAGATAAAATGGACAAAGTCGTGTCAATATGGACGGTTTCAGAGGAAAGCCTGCGGCGCCCATATGTCAGCGGGGCATAGAAAAGTGACCTGATGTCTTATAAAAGTGACCTGATATCTTATAAAAGTTACCTGATATCTTACAAAGGTGACCTGATGTCTTACAAAGGTGACCTGATCTCTTATAAAAGTGACCTGATGTCTTACATAAGTGACCTGATATCTTATAAAAGTGACCTGATATCTTATAAAAGTGACCTGATATCTTACAAAAATGACCTGATATCGTACAACAGCAACCTGGTATTGTACAAAAGTGACCTGATAATATACAAAAGTGATCTGATATTGTACAAAAGAGACCGAATATCGTACAAATGTGACCTGGTATCGATATCGTACTTGTGACCTGATATCATACAAAAGTGACCTGATATCATACAAAAGCGACCCGATATCGTACAAAAGTGACCTGATATCATACAAAAGCGACCTGATATCGTACAAAAGTGACCCGATATCATACAAAAGTGACCGTATGTAGTACATAAGTGACCTGATATCGTACAAGAATGACCCGCTATCTTACAAAAGTGACCTGACATTGATATTGTGAAAAATGACCTGATAATGTACAAAAGTGACTTGATTTCGCGGGGTTATCACAGGTCCTCCAGAGAAACCTTTATTATTCACTGGGGTTCTTCTTAATCAACCCCTTAAGGGGTAGTGCAGTCAGTGTACCTCACGCGGTGCACTGTAGGCATTACTTAAGGTTCTTTGCGGCGTCCCTTCGGCACCTAGCTGCGACCCCTTTCATTTTTTTGACTGTACCTCCTTTCATATTCCCTTTCATCCATCTCACTTCCCTCAACCCTCTCCTAACAATTGTTTCAACATTATCTTTCAGCGCTGGATGACCTCGTAGGCCCCAGGGCTTGGCCTCTGGCCTAAATTTTATATTCCAAACTAAATTCCTTAGCAAATCAATACAGAGGGATCCCTTATTATAAATTATATAAATACAGTTTATCAAGGAAGGTAATCTGCCTTGAATTCTGCGTGACTCTATTTAGACATTATAAAGATTATGAACGATACAATGTAAATACAGACGGATTCTTAATCTGTTTCTATTCAAGATAATGATATCATAATGATATCATTATCATGCACGCGTGCTCACAATATTATATCCGAGAAACCAAGATCTGGAATGTGGAATTCGGTGAATTCTGATGCCGAGTCAATAATCTAGTTTTGTTCTGAATAAGATGCATGTAATTCGAGAGAAAATTCCAAAGGAAATGTCTCAAAAAAATAAAAAAAACTAACTTCACACCGCTGGATTTTGTAATGATGACCTAAATTTATATCAAAATTACCAAACGTTAGCGGACTGAATTTGGAAAGAGACAGTACATACAGGCAACTATCAGTTGAGGAGCAGATTATTATGATTATTATTATTATTATCATTCAGATGATGAACCCTACTCACATGGAACGAGCCCACAGGGGCCATTGATTTGTAATTCAAGCTTCCAAAAAAACATCGTGTTCTTTAGAAAGAAGTAACAGAAGGCAGTGGGAAATACAGAAAGAAGAGATCAGTTATTAGAAAAGTCAAAATATAATAACAAATTAACAGTGACTTGCCGGTGTAGTTTCTTCATCGAAGAAAATCCTTAAGAGAGAAAATTATTAGAAAGGAATAACATTTACGGAATGACTCAGAAAAAAAAGAAAGTACTTAGAAAGCTCAGACTTCCACCCAAAAAACAATACGGATTTGGGTCCGAATTTTCTCAAAATCCAAGCAATTCATCCATGATCCCCAGTCCAGCCTTCCAGAATATTGTGTTAAAGCCCGCAATAAGCAATTGTTTACATTAACGTTTGGATAAACAAACAGTAAGGCCCCAGTGAAGACAACCTCCGTTCAATTTCGCTGACGGAGGCAAATTTCATTCTATGCTCAGAGTAGTGAGTCATATGATAATATACATTACTTATTTTTTTTTTTTTTAGCTTCATATCATCTTTAAAGTCTTACCTGTCCACCCGTCAAACTCAGCATAAAACGACTTGGAAGAGTGTGATACAATAATATATTCTATTTATCTCTTAATTTCATAGCATCTTTAATGTCTTGCCTGTTTACCTGTCAAACTCAGCATCCAGCGAATTAAAAGATATATTTTATCGTTCAAATTAATGGGAAAAATTACCCTTTAATCAGAGAGTAGAGTTAAAATATATTTTATTATATTTTATTCGGCCCTTAGTTTTTGAGACTTTAATGTCTTACCAGCTTATTTGCCAAACTCAGCATTCAGCTAATTAAAATAGACAAATTTAGACATTAAAATCAATTGAAAATGTATAATGTATAGAACATTTTATTATATTCATTCCTTAGTTTCTCAACATCTTTAATGTCTTATAAGCCTATCTGTCAAACTCAGAATCCAAATCATAAGTAAAAAATGGGTCGAAGTTTCTTCGGCGCAATTGAGTTTTTTGTACAGCCGCTACAGCGTATAATCAAGGGAACAGAAAACAGATCTATCTTTCGGTGGTCTCAGTATAATGCTATATGAGCGGCGGCCCATGAAACTTTAATCACGGCCCGGTGGTGGCCTATCCTAATCGTTGACAGACGCACGATCATGACTAACTTTAACCTTAAATAAAATGAAAACTACTGAGGCTAGAGGGCTGCAATTTGATGACTGGATGGTGGATGATCAACATACCAATTTGCAGGTGTCTAGCCTTTGTAGTTTTCAAGATCTGAGGGCGGACAGAAAAACGTGCGGACGTACAGACAAAGTCGGCACAATAGTTTTCATTTCCGAAAACTAATAACCCTCAAATTAATTGAAAAAGTATAATGTCGCCGTAACTAACGATACACACACCCCATCACTGAATATTCTCATCTGCTTCCAACATCCCCAGCAAATCGCAACTAAGAATTGCATCATCCTCGAAAATCAAGCTGCAAACACAATAATCTCTCTCTGATAATCTCATTCCATAATCACCAGGGTGCTAGTTCAGAATTAGGTACAGAATAGTTCTCACCCAATCCAGACACGACGTTCATTTGCAGATTCTAATCACGATGTTTATTTTCAATTTCTATCAATATTTGGCGATGAGATGATCGAGATGGACAGTTGAAGCTTCGCATTGATATTATTAGAAATGATTAGATATCGCAAGATTTCCTGCGGTACTTTACTGAATGTCTTAGTAATCTTCAGAAGGCGTCATTCATCCCAAATTAAATGAGGGTACCACAGTCTTCCCCCTAAGAAACGACGCAGAGAGAGAGAGAGAGAGAGAGAGAGAGAGAGAGAGAGAGAGAGAGAGAGAGAGAGAGAGAGAGAGACTACGCGCAAGATTTCTTTGGCATTTTCCATTTATTCCGAGGTACTTCACCGCTGTCGAATTAATTTAGGTTACTTAGGAGCTATAAGTAATCAGGTACTTGTGTCATTTGGGGAGAGAGAGAGAGAGAGAGAGAGAGAGAGAGAGAGAGAGAGAGAGAGAGAGAGAGAGAGAGAGAGAGAGAGAGAGAGATTACGCAAACCATCTCTTTAGTATTTTGCATTTACTCCAAGGTAATTCACCGCTGTCGAAATCATTTAGGTTACTTAGGAGCTAAAAGTAATCAGGTACTTGTGAGTCATTTCGGGAGAGAGAGAGAGAGAGAGAGAGAGAGAGAAAGAGAAAGAAAGACAGAGATGGTGAGAGAGAGTTAGTTAGAAAGAGAAAAAATTTAAAATAATTGAAATACACTGAGTATGGTGTACCAGAGAGTTAGAGAGTTAGAAAGAGAGAGAGAAATAAATTTTTTTGAAATTTAATTGAAACTTAGAACTACAGAAATAATTTAGTTACTTAGAGCTAGAGTAATCAGGAGTCAGAGAGAGAGAGAGAGAGAGAGAGAGAGAGAGAGAGAGAGAGAGAGAGAGATTACGCAAAACATCTCTTTAGTATTCTGCATATACTCCAAGGTAATTCATAGCCGCTGACCCAGATTACAGAAAACGTTACATTACAAATTTCTTTGAAAGGTAATTAAAACTAGAACTACACAGAGAGAGAGAGAGAGAGAGAGAGAGAGAGAGAGAGAAATAGCCGCTGACCAATATTACTGAAAACGTTACGTTACAAATTTATTTGAAAAGATAATTAAAACTAGAACTAGAGAGAGAGAGAGAGAGAGAGAGAACAGAACCCCAAAACGGCCGTGGCACTGAAAGGGCACACCCGGGGGAATCATGGAATGACCCAGATATTGAAATGCAACAGCAGCCGAATTGCAGAAGCCTTTCGATACGGCGGCAGAACAACATGCCACACGACACCGCTCCCCGATATATATAAACTGTAGATCATGTGTGTGTGTGTGTGGGGAAACCTGAAGTTCATTTAGAATACGCAACAGCAGCAGCCTTCGCTGAAGGTGGTGGTGCTTGGGGGGGAGGGGGGAGAGTTGAAACTGGTCTGTTTTCGCAAGCAATTTTGGTATTGGTTACGTTCTGCATTGAGGATCGGGAGTGCTACTGGCAGAAATGCGACCTCACGATCGTCACTGCCGGCCTGCAATTGCATGGCTAGATGTTTGTTGAAAAGCAAACATTATTCAGCTAAAAAACTGGATTAATGGGAAGTTGAATTTTTTCATTTTTATTCTTAAAAAAATAATAAAAAGAAATAGAGGCGCATAAAGGTTGTCAAATATAAAAGACAGTCTCTTTCAGAATTTGCAGGACACAATAAAGTTAGGAACTAGATTAAAGAAGGGACTAATTGGAGACTGAATTATGTCTTTTCATTCTTAAAAATAATAAAAAGAATAAAAATAATATAAAGGCGGTCAAATGTAAAAGACAGAACCCCTTTCAAAATTTCCAGGACACATAACAAAGCTAGGAACTAGATCAAAGCAGGAATTACAATATAAAAATTACAATATAAAATTTAGACCAAAGGCCAAGAGCTAGGACCTACGAGGTCATTCAGGGATGAAATTATTGTTAAAACAATCGTTAGGAGAGGGTGGAAAGTACGACCGAAGAAAGAGAAGATGAACGGAGGTATGGTAAAAAGGAATGAAAGGGGTTGCATCTAGGGGCCGATGGGACGCTGCAAAGAACCTTACGCAATGACCACAGTGCACCGTGTGAAGTACACTGAAGGCATTACCCACCTTGCGGGGGTTATAGCTTAATGACAGGTTAAAAAAATGTAAAAAAAATACGCCGAAGTCACTTCGGCGCAATCGAGTTTTCTGTACAGCCACTACAGCTGGCCTCGAGTATACAGAGTATATACTCAAGGCCACCGAGAATAGATCTATCTTTAGGTGGTCTCGGTATAATGCTCTAAGAGCCGCGGCCCATGAAACTTTAACCACGGCCTGGTGGTGACCTATCCTATATCGCTGCCAGAAGCACGGATATGGCGAAATTTAATCTTAAATAAAATCAAAACTACTGAGGCTAGAGGGCTGCAATTTGGTATGTTTGATGATTGGAGGGTGGATGATCAACATATCAATTTGCAGCCCTCTAGCTTCAGTAATTTTTAAGATCTGAGGGCGGACAGAAAAAGTGCAGACAGAAAAGTGCGGACGGACAGACAATACCGGCACAAAAGTTTTCTTTTACAGAAAAAAAAAAAAAAAAAAATGTAAAATGACTGGACATTTCAGCGCCTTCAGAGCAATGTCTTGATAGTTCACACTTTTTCAGTCCTTAAATTTCCAGGGTCTCGGCCCATATCAAAAACGTGATTCTCCACATATTGCTTTATTTATACTTCACTTTCTCTCCCTTTCACTTCTCACTGCCACTGCAGCAGCAAATACAGACGAGAAGAAGCAGAAGAAAACATAATAATAAACACGAGACGGAAACTATTCTTCATGAAAAGGAATATTCTCAAAGAAAAAAAAATATGAACGATTGAAAAAAAAAGTTATGGAGAAATGCAATTCCATTTTACGGTCCCACTCTCAGATTTCAAATATCTCTCTTTTTTCTCACTTTATAGTTTTACAAGGCTGGAAAAAGAGAATTGATTTTTTTTCCCTTCTGTTCTTCGCTTTTTCTGGGATGGTTCTGAAAAAAATAAAATGTGGTGGGGGGAGGGAAGGGGTGATGGGGGGGGGGGGGGACGGGTGAGCTTCAGCCATCAAAATGTCACTGGGGGAAGGAAAAGTGTCTATTTCGAAATTGGTTCCTAAAATAAGAAAATAAAATAATAAAAAAAACTCTTTATGGAAAATTTTATTTAAAAAACTGAATGAAATACTCCTTTACGGAAAATTTCTCAAAAATTATATAGTTATAAAATACTCACATTATCATGAGTCTTGAAATAGAGAAAAAAACTCCAGCGTTTTTAACTAAATATATGTTTATTTGTCAATATAAATATATACGTACAGTTACAAAACTATTGACTGTTTTCTCTATATATAAAATTGTTTGCACAGGCTCGTTTTAAGAGAAGAATAATAATAATAATAATAATAATAATAATAATACTAAGCCCTGGTAAATTAGATGGCTGCATTATGTAAGTTAATTTTATATTTAATCACCTCAATTTTTCTTGTAGTTAAAACTCAACAAATGCAGCCATTCTATTGAACAGGACTTGTTTAAAAGAAGGTCTAATTCCTTCTAATAATAATAATAATAATAATAATAATAATAATAATAATAATAATAATAATAATAATAATAATAATAATAAAGACTAATTGAAACGAACATGGCTTCCCGCAGAGCTAGACAAACAAAGACGAAGTCAGCGCCAAAACACGAACGAACAGGACTGACTCCGACACCGTAATTAAGCAAGCAACAATGACCGCAGTTGTCCCTTGGAAACGCGTCCGTATGCGAGCCATCGGCCGAAATCATGCGCTGGGACAATACAATTCGAGGTTTCCCAGATACCAGCGGCCCTTTTCATTAGGGTTGAGTGGGCAAAAGAGGCGAATATGAATATTAGACCAGCTCGGCTATCTAACGTTGCAGGTTGATTCCAGACAAAATGCGTATAACGTCAGGTACAATGGGTTTCGACGTAAAAAAGTCTACCCCGGGTTTATACCGCACTGTCAACATGTACTGCAATTTCGAGCTACATAAATAATGACTTGGTCTACGTTGCGAGGTTCGTGTATTGTATATGCTTTACATAGAGAACGGACAATGCTGGTAAATATTTGCACATGTCAATATATATACAGAAATGCAGAGGACCGCAGTGCTTTCAAATGCTTCTACGAGTGGACGAATGTTATTGGAAATGCACGTATATTAATAAGTATTATTATTATTACTATTATTATTATTATTATTATTATTATTATCTGACAATGCGGGTAAATATTTGCACGTGTCAGTATATATACAGAAATGCAGAGGAACGCAATGCTTCCACTTGCTTCTACGAGTGGACGAATGTTATTGGAAATGCACGTATATTATTATTATTATTATTATTATTATTATTATTATTATTATTATTATTCATAAAATAAATCCCCTATTCATATGGAACAAGCCCACAGCGGCCGCTGACTTGAAATTCAAGCTTCCAAAGAATATTATGGTGTTCACTTGAAATAAGTAACAGAAGGTAATGGGAGATATGGAAAGGGTAGATCACTTATTAAAAAAGAAAAAAAAAATAGCAAATAAATAAATAAAATAAAAACGTAAGTGAATTATCAAAATACAAGAACTGTACTTGGGTAGTAAAATAGTTAAATAGGGAATAAGTTTAAATATCCATGTACTTTCCAAGCAGGCTTCTACAGAATAAAACATCCATATGAATATAGAAAAACAGTAAGAAAATAGAAAGAATAATAATATACAAATGAAAAATAAACTTATTCAGATACACAACAGTTAACAAATAATAAAATTCAGGTGGTGTTATATGCCATCAACTATTTCATTAATCCATTTACATCAATAAATCACAAAAAGGACAATTTAAAAACCTAAAAGTAAAGTGTCCAGTAGGTTTGACATCAATTGTCGACTTTGGGATCACTTCTACCTCACGTTGTAACCAATTAGGGCTAAAGGACCATAAAGAACAGTCATAATTGTACCAATAAATGGTAAGTTGATTTTTTTTATTTATTACTACTTAGTGGTTGTTTCACGAAACACTAAAACAAAGGGAAAAAAAGTAATAGAATTCCCAGTAATGTTCATGAAAAACAGCAGAGAGAGAGAGAGAGAGAGAGAGAGAGAGAGAGAGAGAGAGAGAGAGAGAGAGAGAGAGAGAGAGAGAGAGAGAGAGAAAGTGTATCAGAAAAAAGAGAGAGAGAGAAAAGAAAAGCGAGTAGCAGAGAACGAGAGAGAAGAAAAGTGTGTAGAACACAGCAGGACAGAGAGAGAGAGAGAGAGAGAGAGAGAGAGAGAGAGAGAGAGAGAGAGAGAGAGTAGCAGAAAAAAAGAGAGAAAAGAAAAGTGAGTAGCAAAGAAAGAGTGTAAAGAAAAGTGGTAAATAAAAGTGTGTAGAAGACAGGAAGGCAAAGAGAGAGAGAGAGAGAGAGAGAGAGAGAGAGAGAGAGAGAGAGAGAGAGAGAGAGAGATAAGCAAAGAAAGATATGCGCGTAGGAGGGTTAAGGACGGAGCAAGAAGGAACACCAAGTCAGTCAGAAGGATCCCATCCTCTCCCAACCTCCCAAGGCAAGGCAAGGCTGCTTCTGCTGTAGCATCTACACCCCTTCCTTTCCCTCCCCCTCCGCCCCATCCCACTCCCTCCCCCTCTGGCTAGCCGGAGGACCGTCGGCAGGACCCCTAGGAGGAGCTGTTGGTAACGATCACCTTGAATTTTGGGGGATATTCGCCAGCCATACCCGGAATTGCTCCGCCGGTCAGTTA
>NC_089760.1:44582500-44590000 GCF_040412425.1 Macrobrachium rosenbergii | reverse complement strand
GGGAAGAAGAGGGGGATGGAGAGAATGGGAGTACCCTGGGATAAAGGGGAAGGGGAGAGGAAGGGGAGGGGGAAGGCAAAATACCAAAGGATCCCTTTCCCAAAAGGGAACCACAAACCCATGCCCCCCCCCCCAAAGAGGGATAGTATAGGAGTACCCTAGGATAAAGGGGTAGGGGGAGGAAAGGGGAAAGGGTAGGGGGGAAGAGGGAGATATCGGAGGATCCCTTTTCCAAAAGGGAACCGCGAAAACCTGACCCCCTTTATAGGGGAAAGATTAATAGACGCCCCGGCAGCCACAACATAATGGAACACTTATCCCCCTGGTGGCTGGGGGACGGGGGAGGGAGAAACCACACGATGATGAATGTTGCTCCTTCTGTTTATGGCCGGCGTCGTTTCCTTTTAATGCTCGATCCGGGGATGAAGGAGGAGGAGGAGGAGGAGGAGGAGGAGGAGGAGGAGGAGGAGGAGGAGGAGGAGGAGGAGGAGGAGGAGGAGGAGGAGGAGGAAATAAGGGAAGCCTCTATATTTTGGCAATTGGGACTATATTGTTTCTAGCGTTATTGCTATGCATTGTCGCATTTATAATTATTATTCGAGAGTGTCCACAATTATTCTTGTTCTTCATGATATTATCCTAATAATAATAATAATAATAATAATAATAATAATAATAATAATAATAATAATAATAATAATTCCAGCTCAGGGCCGCCATATGCAAGGATGAGCAATTTAGAAGCAGTACAATACACGGAATTATTATTATTATTATTATTATTATTATTATTAGTATTCTTATTAGTAATGATAGGGGGGGAAAATATTAGTGTAGTAGTTTGCGTCAGACTACTAATAATTTTGCTACGTAAAATTAATATTATTACATAGAAGCTGCTGATAATTTCCACAATATTCAAAACATAAAACTGAATACAATAAATCACAGAAAATAGAAACCAGTCTCTCCATCCATTCACAAACACACACACACAACAAGCAGCAAACTACAAATGCATTAACAAAAAAAGTCAATACATACATCCAATAAAAGTATATAAAAAAGTACCCGAAGGAAAAACTGAACTTGTACCCTCACGATATTTTAAACAGAATATATTAAATTATTATTATTATTATTATTATTATTATTATTATTATTATTATTATTATTATTATTATTATTATTCAGAAGATGAACTCTATTCAAATGGAATCAGCACACCACAGGGACCATTGACTATTAGGAAGTACGAGAAGGTAAAGGGAAATACGGAAAGAAGAAATCTCATTCACTGAAATGAAAAAATGAATGAATAAATTAATAAATAGATAAAAATGTATTAAAATACGAGGAGACTGCATCGCATCTTCGCTTGAACTTTTGAACAACAAAATGCAGAAAGACAGAACACGACAAAACATCCGAAAATTAATGAACAAATGACTTGTACAAATAGTAATGATACCCTTACCCACGTGAAAGATGTTGGGTATGAAGGAATTTGCCTGAAAAGGGGAAGTTCAGTATTTTTACTCCCAGATGGACAGCTGGGAAAGTTAAGTCCCAGAGTGCTATGATTTACTTAAACGGTTAATAGCAGGAAAGGACTTTTAGATAAGTTAAGGACTGCTTTGTAACCCTTTAGGATAGAAGAGAGAGAGAGAGAGAGAGAGAGAGAGAGAGAGAGAGAGAGAGAGAGAGAGAGAGAGAGAGAAAAAATACCCATTTCAAACGTCAGTGGGTTCGTCCACCAACGTCAGGTTATATTTATGTACGGTACAAATTTCGCAATAATATTATTATTAATGCTATTTGAAACAAGTAGAGTTCGGACACAAGACGGAATAAAAGGGTAATAGAAGAAGCTAAGATAATAATAATAATAATAATAATAATAATAATAATAATAATAATAATAATAATAATAATAATAATAATCAAAACAAATAGAGTTCGAATACAAGACAGAATAACTGCATGGAAAAAAGCGTCAAAAAAGCAAACTATGATAATAATAATAATAATAATAATAATAATAATAATAATAATAATAATAATAATAATAATTACAACGAAATGGGCCATTGCTCAACGATGTAATTCCAGGAACGAAAGTCGCTTCAATTTGCAGTAAAGCAAAACCTTTTTGGGTACGCAAACTAATATATATTCCTTGCAATTAATTAACAGTGTCTGAAATAATCTTTAACAGCGTCGTCTGAGCCTCCTACAATTATGAGAGAGAGAGAGAGAGAGAGAGAGAGAGAGAGAGAGAGAGAGAGAGAGAGAGAGAGAGAGAGAGAGCAAATGAGGTGTGTGAGTTATATATATATATATATATATATATATATATATATATATATATATATATATATATATATATATATATATATATATATATATATATATATATATATATGGTAAAGCAAGGCATAACTATTGAAAGCAGAATATGAAAGATGCTTGCACACAAATGAAAGCCCAAGCAAAGAAAGCAAGAAAACAAATAAATATAAATACAGTCAAATAAAGAGAACTGTGGATAGGCGAGATATATATAAATAATCAAGGGTATGTCGAAATATATACTATTGTCTTCCTGCTTTGCTCGTAAAAGCGCAGTAACCGGAGAGAGAGAGAGAGAGAGAGAGAGAGAGAGAGAGAGAGAGAGAGAGAGAGACTAAAGACAGAGATAAAGAAGACAGAAAGACCGAGTGAGACAGACAGACAGACAGACAGACAGAGAGAAGAAAGAAAGACAGAGTGAGAGAGGCAGCAAAGACAAAGAGACAGAGATAGAGAGAAAAAGAGAGACAGAGAAAGAGAAAGCCAGAGGCAGAGAGAAACGGAAAGACAAAAAGAGAGCAAAGAGAGACAGAAAGACAGAAAGTAAGACTGAGAGACAAAGAAACTGAGAGAGAGAGAGAGAGAGAGAGAGAGAGAGAGAGAGAGAGAGAAACAGAGAAAGACAGAAGGACAGAGACAAACAGAGAGGGAAAGAGACAGAGAGACACAGGGCGATGTAACAATTCTGCTCCTGGAAACAAGTACAGGTATAAAGCTGGTTCTAATCAAGATCCAATTACATCCAATTTATTTCTAATTCCCCAACTACCAGACTTGAGACCTGGGAGGGAGAGAGAGAGAGAGAGAGAGAGAGAGAGAGAGAGAGAGAGAGAGAGAGATAGAGAGAGAGAGGGTTCCTATCTTAGAGAGAAATTATTTTCATTTTCTGGAAACTAGAAAGTACTGAACATTGCAATTCAATGACGCGTTTTTTAAAACAAGGCTTATGTTTGATCAGAGGTGCAACATGGCTTATGTTGGATCAGAGGTACAGCATGGCTTATGTTGGATCAGAGGTTCAGTATGGCTTATGTTGGATCACAGGTACAGCATGTTAGGTGGTATCAGAGGTACAACATGGCTTATGTTGAATCAGAGGTACAACATGGCTTGTGGTGGATCCGAGGTACAGGGGTAAAACATGGCTTTTGCTAGATCAGAGGTGTAACTTGGCTTATGCTGGTTCAGAGGTACAACATATGTTGGATCAGAGGTACAACATGGCTATACTGGATCCGAGGTACACTTTCTCGTAATCAGAATCTTTGTGCTGGACAGCAAAAACAGCTAAAAAAAATTTTACAGAAAAAATATCGTACACATATTTTCTATTTATAACTGCTTGAGACTCAGCTATGTAGAATAATATTGTTATTCCAAACAGGACTTTTACAACCAAATCGACATTTTTAATTTGTCTTGTAAATATATATTTTATAAAAGCATATTGCAAATGTATATGTATATATATATGTGTGTGTATGTATAACTGAATCACGAAAATATGGAACGTGATGAACATATAAATAAAGACAAAATCCACGAAGGATAAGAGAAACAATGGAGTACTTCAATGCCTTTCGACTTCTTGTCTCTGCTAAGTAAAGGACAAGAAGTCGAAAGGCCTTGCAAGTACTCCACTGTTTCTCTTTCCTTCGTAGATTTGATCTTTATAAGTATATATATATATATATATATATATATATATATATATATATATATATATATATATATATATATATATACAGTATATATAAACATGCACATACAAAATATGAACCATGAAAAATGAGTGCATCAAAATACGGTTACACCAAATCAAAGTCTAGCCTGCTGGCAAAGCCAGCAGGCAGCACATTCTGCTAACATGCAAATTCGCCCGTGATTCTGGGGACTCAACGATAATTGCAGCTCGTTCGCGGGATCTGTCCTGTGTATTACCAAGAGCGAAAATTACCGCAGATAAAAAACTAAAAAAAAAAAAAAAAACAAGCTTTCAGGACAAGTCATTAGTGCTTGGATGATGCTAATGCACTCGGGGGGAGGGCTGATCAAATTCAAAGCAGATTAATCACAGGAGCCCTAATAAGGTCATTTTGCTTGCAGGCAGGACCTTCTGGCCCGGCAAAACATGTTGTTGACAGCGAAATAAACTTGATTAGGGCTTTCGGCGGTAATAGGGGCATAGTCGACAGTATCGACGACAGAATATATAATCGCGTGCGTGGCTTGAAAATTGAGGGTATTGTCAACAAATGTACACACGATTATATAGCTTGAAATATTGGCAGAATTGAGAGTATTGGAAACAAACATACACACGATTATAGCTTGAAATATAAAGAGAATGGATATTATTAGCAATAAATAAATACACAGACGATTATAGCTTGAAATGTTAACAGAATTGAAAGCACTGGTAACAAATATACACACGGCTATAGCTTGAAATGTTACCAGAATTGAAAGCATTGGTAACAAATATACACACGATTATACCTTGAAATATTAACAGAATTGAGAGTATCGGCGACAAATATACACACGATTGTAGCTTGAAAGATTAACAGAACTGAGAGTATTGGCAACAAATATACACACGATTAATAGCTTGAAATATTAATTAACAGAACTGAGAGTATTGACAACAAATATACACATGATTATAGCCTGAAATATTAATTAACGGAATTGAGAGTATTGGCAACAACAAACACGCGACTTTATCGTGAAATATTAACATAAATATATGTAGCTCACGAGAGTATTGGTAACAAATATACACATGGTTACAGCTTGAAGTATTAATATAAATATATGTAGCTGAGAGTATTGGCAACAAATATACACACAATTATAGCTTGAAATATTAATATAAATATATGTAGCTGAGAGTATTGGCAACAAATATACACACGATTATAGCTTGAAATATTACCATAAACATATGCAGCTGAGAGTATTGTCAACTAATATGCACATGATTGTAGCATGAAATATGAAAAAAAACAATAAGCAACTGAGAATATTGACAACATATTTCTATCATATTCACTCAGAAGAGATAATTCGAATGAAATGCTGTCTAATGGGTCATTGCTGAGTCGGGAAGTTGGGGAAAACACGCAGGTATGCGAGCAGTTAGCTTGCCCAGGCAATTCCTTGGGTGGAGTGGCACTCAGGTTCTAACTTCTTTTATGACTTGTATGGGCCAGTGGGCAGTGCCCTTGCCTTTCAATTGAAAGACCTGGGTTCGATCCTGATGTGAGTCAGAAATTGATTTCTGTTCCACACGAGATTGTGTGTTGATTATTTCTGAAGTCATTATACATATCGAAATACAATAACAGTACAATTAATTATCGTGTGTAAATGATAAACACAAAATATGATATTTGTAAGGTTCTCTCTCTCTCTCTCTCTCTCTCTGTCCAGTGAGAAAAATTATTAAGCTAAGCCCCCTTGTCCTCGTTTCAGTCTAAAAATATGAAACGAGGCAAAAGAAAAAAAAAAAAAGAAAAAATTCAACATTCTCATGGCAAATGCAGCCGGTTAAAAAAATATTATTACGAAAGCTTCCCCTTCCCCCATTGTATACTTCTTTCCTCTCTTTCCGCCAGGTTAATATTATCCGTTCATGCAAGAAGTAAAAAAAAAAATACAGAAAAATTTATACGGCCCCACCAAAATTTTTCAACATTCTCACGGCAAATGTAGCCAGTAAAAAAAATTATTACGAAAGCCCCCCGACCCCGCCCCCCCACAAAAACTGTAACCTTCTTTCCTCTCCTTCCACCAGGTTAATAATATCCGTTCATGCATGCATGAAAAAAAATATAAGAAATATACACTTAGTTACAGGACCGACCGCAGTCTGGGACGGCTTAATGTCGGCGAATGACCAGATTCTACTTTGCTTTTCCTGAGGCACTTACTTGCGTGTGGTGGCCTCCTTGACGAGGTATAAGCCTCTTAATAATTCGTACGTGCCCGCGTGCCCGCGTGACGTCACGGCAAAGGAGAAAGGGCAATTTTCCCATTGGGCTCAGTCGGGATCTTCCTATATCCTAACATTAAATTTCATTGGATGATTACATAATGGGAGGAGAGGATTGCGGGGAGAGCCGTTGCAACGGTCAAGACTTCACTCTCTTGCTGCCTTGCTTCCCCGTTCAGGATCTAAAGGAAAATAAATCAATAGAAATAAATATATAAATAAGAACAAACAAATGTAGATATAATATATATATATATATATATATATATATATATATATATATATATATATATATATATATATATATATATATACATATATATGCAAACAAATAAAGATTAATATAAAAAATAAATATAAAATAAATATAAATATAAATATATATAAAATAAAGATAAATGAAGAGAAAAATAGATTAAAAATAAATACACATTGAATAAATAAATGGAAATAAAAAATATAAAATGCAATTAAATAATAAAGAAATGCAAATCAAAAATAAACAAATAAATACATATATAAATAAATGATAAACACAAATAAATGAGAAAAAATCAATAATAAAAAAGAAACAAACAAATGACAAAAAAAGATAAAACAGACGAGAGCGCATGCGCGGTAAGCTTACATTATTATTAATCTGCATAAAATCCTGAATGCGCTGGTCCTTTGAATGACTTCGTCAAAGGGCAGCGAAATGCAGCATTTCGCCTCACAATCGCATTAAGGCAAAGTCACGAGAACTGTTGTGTCTCTCTCTCTACGTGGAGAACATGTCAATCATGCACCAAAACTATACACTGGCAGAATGTATAACAATTTCAAATACATAATGTAAAATAGAATTTAGGCCAAAGGCCAAGAAGCACTGGAACCGACTATGTCATACAGCGCTAGAGTAAAGGAAAATTACGAAAACATATCTTTACAAACTAGTCGTGGATCTTTCAGTATGAAAAGTGTTCCAGCTGGCTTATTTAGCAGAAAATTTAGCATAAGGAACATTTGACCACATAATAGCTCTCAGAAAAATAATTCCTCTCCCTCTTTCAGAACACAAACGAATACTGTAAACTTTACTCCTATACTTAATTTCGTGCTGGGAGAAATGTGCATTCAGAAAGTAATTTTAGAAAGGAATTCACACTCAG
>NC_089760.1:44570000-44577500 GCF_040412425.1 Macrobrachium rosenbergii | reverse complement strand
GGCAAATTCAATTTGGATAAATGGCCCAATTTAAATTACATGTTTTATGTATGTAGGAAATATCTGGAAGATGAGAACATGTTTTATATAACTATAACGTGAAACTGCGTCGTACTGAATCTCTACCGATAGTTTTACTCGCTCGCAAGATTCTGGGATAATTTTTGTACTGAGGTGCCAAGATGTCAAAATACCAAAATCCAAGAGGTATTTTTGTCCTTCAGATATGATACTGTGGATGTCTCCCTATTCCACAAGATATTACGAATAGAGATCTACCCTAAAATGGAAGACTGCAGTATCTGCAAAAAATACAAAACTGAGAAAAATGGTAGATACTGCAGTTTTCCCTTGCCTTACTACTGATTTTGCAGATACTACAAACGGGACCCCTCTAAATAAAGCACTGAAGAATCATTCTGAAACTGCAGTAACTTGTGTATTAGTGTTTCACGAGCCCAATAGGTGGCATATCTCAATTTCGAAAATTGTGCAGATTCTACACTTTACCATTTTAGGGGAGAGATAGATACTCTCTTACGGGCATTTTGACCACGGGAAATGACCTGGCACCTGTGCCGTCGTTATTTTCCGTTATTTAGCATTTTAGTTACAAATCGTCTACTTACTATTGTTCCTGCTGGTATTACATGCATTCTCTGCCACCCCTATCTATCTCTACTCTGCTGGTTTTCTGTATAAATGGTACTGCATCATGCGGGTCCTCGGTAATGAGTCAGTAATCATTTTATTGTTTTACCTCGACAGGAAGTTTGTCTATTATACAAAATAATAATGATTTTGATGTGTATAAGTTTTTGTTTATAAACCCACACACACACACACACACACACACATATATATAAATATATATATATATATATATATATATATATATATATATATATATATATATATATATATACGTATATAAATATAAAAATGTATATACATATATTTGTATAAATAAATATATGTATACACACACACACACACACATATATATATATATATATATATATATATATATATATATATATATATACGTACATACATGCATACATAAACACACCACACCACATACATGTGGACAGTCGAATTATCATTAACAAATCTATCGTCTTATCAGAGAGAGAGAGAGAGAGAGAGAGAGAGAGAGAGAGAGAGAGAGAGAGAGAGAGAGAGAGAGAGAGAGAGAATTAAATCCACTAATAGAACCAGCCGCTCGCTTCTTCCCCCCTCCACCAAAACGCCTGCAACGCCCACCGGTATTTAAAGCAATGGTATTTCATATTTCCCAGAGAGACAAACCTTGTTATTAGGGAGAACATCAAAACTGTTTTGATCGCGAGCCCAGTCATAAGGCGAGGTGGAGGGCGGGGGGGGGGGGCGGATCTTTTGATGTTATTACGTACCAGAGGCCGAGTAACAATTTGCCTCCCCTTGAACCTGACCTCCTGAAGGAGGGGAAGGGGTAAGGAGAGGGGTGAGGGGATTTATCAACCCCCTCCCCCCGTCTAATTTAGCTTGGACTACGGTTAATCGAAGGTAATGAAGGTTAATTGAAGGATTACTCTTCCTTACCTGTTTTTGGAGGGGGCCACAGCTGGTAGTAAATCCGGCCGCAGAGTTAAAGATAGGCAGATGAAAAGGGGAAGGTTGTTTGTATGTATGTATGTGTATATGTATACATATATATATATACATATAATATATATATATATATATATATATATATATATATTATATATATAAATACATACATATATATTATATGTATATATACATATGTATAATATATATACATATATATATGTATATATATATATATATATATATATATATATATACATATATATATATATATATATATATATATATATATATATATATATATATATATATATATATATATATATATATATATATTACTAGAAGCAGAATCCCTAACAATTAAACAAGAAAAATTATTCCTGAATTCACAAAACACTGTCTTCCTCTAAGCATCAAATGGAATTCATATATAAAAGTCTATCACTTGAAAAATCACTGTATTACCTTAACAGCAATCTGGACCTGCAGTCGACTCTCTCTCTCTCTCTCTCTCTCTCTCTCTCTCTCTCTCTCTCTCTCTCTCTCGCCCTTAGACTTCCTTTTCTCTTCCCCTGGCGGTGTCTTCTACAGACAACTACAGGTGTGGATGCAACGGACACCTCTCCTCTCTGCGTGTCACCTGGACGAGACACGGGTAGGAAGCCCCCTTGACACTCCCAACGCCCTGAATACAGATGGTTCAGGGCACACCTGAAAATTAAGATGTGTAGGGTTGCAGGGTGTCTGCAGTCAAAGGCGTGTGTGTGTGTGTGTGCGTATTATATATATATATACCGGTACATATATATGTATTAATATAAATATATAATACGTATATATATTATATTTAAAAATATACATATTTTATATATATTTATATATATATATATATATATATATATATATATATATATATATATATATATATATATATATATATAGAGAGAGAGAGAGAGAGAGAGAGAGAGAGAGAGAGAGAGAGAGAGAGAGAGAGAGAGAGAAGATAAGAAAATCTTCTGTCAGTATGAATATTACCAACCTTGTTACAGTTGTCTAAGCATACGAGTGTATGAGAGAGAGAGAGAGAGAGAGAGAGAACTCCCAGCAAACTTCCATTATATCCACTTTCCTTACCCCAGGTTAAAGGCTAAGTTTCTAATTATGTAGTCTGATGAAGCTACGCTTCGGAAGTTCTTGTGGTGTTGTATCTGTCATACGTAATTAACTCTCGAGTTGTCATTATTTCTCTGTTACATTCCAGCTCTCGTTTTTTTTTTTTTGTTTTTGTTTTTACAGCTCTCGTTTTTTTTTGTTTTTACATGAATTTATCATCACCGCCGTAATCTGTACTGTTGCAGGCATGCAAAGTGTTGTTATTATTATTATTATTATTATTATATCATCGGCGTAATCAGTACTGTCGCAGGCATGCAAGGTCTTGTTATTATTATTATTATTATTATTAGTATTATTATTATTATTATTATTATTATTATATGCGTTTTCGGATTATGACCAAGGTCAATCGTTTTTATCTTGGCGAATCTAAATTGCAGTTACAGAGCGCAAACTATAATCTAATCTTTTGATACAGTTTAGAAGAATTACTGTTAATGAAATATACGTGAGACAAGATTAATTAAATGGCATAAAAGTATACATACGAATAAATATTTACAAAATATTAACTACACATTTGTAATGATAAAAATCTGTCATTTCAGTGGTTTATTCAGCAGTTATTCAATACCACTACTGATGCTTTCAAATGTATCAAATGACGCCTAACTGACATTGAAGAAAAAGTCATTATCGTATTATTATTATTATTATTACTATTATTATTATTATTATTATTATTATTATTATTATTACCAATAGAAACAGTTTAGAAACATACACTTCAGGACTGTCACTCCCACCACACACACATGTATGTATGTATGTATGTATATGTGTGTGTATGTGTACGTATGTATGTATATATATGTATATACGTACGTATATATTTATGTGCATCTGTCAGAGTATTACCTTTTCAGAGTACAACTCAATACTTCAATTCATGTGTGTAGAGAGAGAGAGAGAGAGAGAGAGAGAGAGAGAGAGAGAGAGAGAGAGAGAGAGAGAGAGAGAGGGGGGAACATTCATATCACTAATAGAGTAAAGCATTCCCCAAACCATTCATACGAGCGAATGATAGAGAGATATATAGATAGACAGACAGACTGACTGAGACCTCCACCCCATAATATTTCTGGAAACCCGAAATCAGTTCATGTAAGTTTTCTCCCCCTGAAAAGCGATACGCATCATCACATGAATGCCGACGTCACCGAATTTTCCCAATCAAAATAAACACGAAATATCACGGAATCTGAATGCCGTCAAATCCATCCCCTCTCCCTTCCCCCCCTTTTCCACTAATGATCGATCTCTTAAAGAGAGAGAGAGAGAGAGAGAGAGAGAGAGAGAGAGAGAGAGAGAGAGAGATACGAAAATCTTCTGTCAGTATGAATATT
Source organism: Macrobrachium rosenbergii (assembly GCF_040412425.1). Taxonomy (NCBI): domain Eukaryota; kingdom Metazoa; phylum Arthropoda; class Malacostraca; order Decapoda; family Palaemonidae; genus Macrobrachium; species Macrobrachium rosenbergii. The sequence continues at coordinate 44,573,385 of NC_089760.1, read as the reverse complement.
ACCAACCTTGTTACAGTTGTCTATGCATACGAGTGTATGAGAGAGAGAGAGAGAGAGAGAGAGGAACTCCCCAGCAAACTTCCATTATATCCACTTTCCTTACCCCAGGTTAAAGGCTAAGTTTCTAATTATGTAGTCTGATGAAGCTACGCTTCGGAAGTTCTTGTGGTGTTGTATCTGTCATACGTAATTAACTCTCGAGTTGTCATTATTTCTCTGTTACATTCCAGCTCTCGTTTTTTTTTTTTTTTTTGTTTTTACAGCTCTCGTTTTTTTGTTTTTACAAGAATTTATCATCACCGCCGTAATCTGTACTGTTGCAGGCATGCAAAGTGTTGTTATTATTATTATTATTATTATTATTATTATTATTATTATTATTATTATTATTATTATTATTATTATATCATCGGCGTAATCAGTACTGTCGCAGGCATGCAAGGTCTTGTTATTATTATTATTATTATTATTATTATTATTATTATATGCGTTTTCGGATTATGACCAAGGTCAATCGTTTTTATCTTGGCGAATCTAAATTGCAGTTACAGAGCGCAAACTATAATCTAATCTTTTGATACAGTTTAGAAGAATTACTGTTAATGAAATATACGTGAGACAAGATTAATTAAATGGCATAAAAAGTATACATACGAATAAATATTTACAAAATATTAACTACACATTTGTAATGATAAAAATCTGTCATTTCAGTGGTTTATTCAGCAGTTATTCAATACCACTACTGATGCTTTCAAATGTATCAAATGACGCCTAACTGACATTGAAGAAAAAGTCATTATCGTATTATTATTATTACTATTATTATTATTATTATTACCAATAGAAACAGTTTAGAAACATACACTTCAGGACTGTCACTCCCACCACACACACATGTATGTATGTATGTATGTCTATGTGTGTGTATGTGTACGTATGTATGTATATATATGTATATACGTACGTATATATTTATGTGCATCTGTCAGAGTATTACCTTTTAGAGTACAACTCAATACTTCAATTCATGTGTGTGTTAGAGAGAGAGAGAGAGAGAGAGAGAGAGAGAGAGAGAGAGAGAGAGAGAGAGAGAGAGAGAGAGAGAGGGGGGAAAACATTCATATCACTAATAGAGTAAAGCATTCCCCCAGACCATTCATACGAGCGAATGATAGAGAGATATATAGATAGACAGACAGACTGACTGAGACCTCCACCCCATAATATTTCTGGAAACCCGAAATCAGTTCATGTAAGTTTTCTCCCCCTGAAAAGCGATACGCATCATCACATGAATGCCGACGTCACCGAATTTTCCCAATCAAAATAAACACGAAATATCACGGAATCTGAATGCCGTCAAATCCATCCTCTCCCTCCCCACTTTTCCACTAATGATCGATCTCTTAAAAGAGAGAGAGAGAGAGAGAGAGAGAGAGAGAGAGAGAGAGAGAGAGAGAGAGAGAGAGATACGAAAATCTTCTGTCAGTATGAATATTACCAACCTTGTTACAGTTGTCTATGCATACGAGTGAGTGAGATGAGAGAGAGAGAGAGAGAGAGAGGAACTCCCCAGCAAACTTCCATTATATCCACTTTCCTTACCCCAGGTTAAAGGCTAAGTTTCTAATTATGTAGTCTGATGAAGCTACGCTTCGGAAGTTCTTGTGGTGTTGTATCTGTCATACGTAATTAACTCTCGAGTTGTCATTATTTCTCTGTTACACTCCAGCTCTCGTTTTTTTGTTTTGTTTTTTGTTTTACAGCTCTCGTTTTTTTTTTTTTTACATGAATTTATCATCACCGCCGTAATCTGTACTGTTGCAGGCATGCAAAGTGTTGTTATTATTATTATTATTATTATTATTATTATTATTATTATTATTATTATTATTATTATTATTATTATTATTATTATATCACCGGCGTAATCAGTACTGTCGCAGGCATGCAAGGTCTTGTTATTATTATTATTATTATTATTATTATTATTATTATTATTATTATTATTATTATATGCGTTTTCGGATTATGACCAAGGTCAATCGTTTTTATCTTGGCGAATCTAAATTGCAGTTACAGAGTGCAAACTATAATCTAATCTTTTGATACAGTTTAGAAGAATTACTGTTAATGAAATATACGTGAGACAAGATTAATTAAATGGCATAAAAAGTATACATACGAATAAATATTTACAAAATATTAACTACACATTTGTAATGATAAAAATCTGTCATTTCAGTGGTTTATTCAGCAGTTATTCAATACCACTACTGATGCTTTCAAATGTATCAAATAGAAACAGTTTAGAAACATACACTTCAGGACTGTCACTCCCACCACACACACTCACACACACATGTATGTATGTATGTATGTATGTATATGTGTGTGTATGTGTACGTATGTATGTATATATATGTATATACGTACGTATATATTTATGTGCATCTGTCAGAGTATTACCTTTTAGAGTACAACTCAATACTTCAATTCATGTGTGTTGTGTTAGAGAGAGAGAGAGAGAGAGAGAGAGAGAGAGAGAGAGAGAGAGAAACATTCATATCACTAATAGAGTAAAGCATTCCCCAAACCATTCCCAAACATACGAGCGAATGATAGAGAGATATATAGATAGACAGACAGACTGACTGAGACCTCCACCCCATAATATTTCTGGAAACCCGAAATCAGTTCATGTAAGTTTTCTCCCCTGAAAAGCGATACGCATCATCACATGAATGCCGACGTCACCGAATTTTCCCAATCAAAATAAACACGAAATATCACGGAATCTGAATGCCGTCAAATCCATCCCTCTCCCTCCCCCTTTCCACTAATGATCGATCTCTTAAAAGAGAGAGAGAGAGAGAGAGAGAACTCATAACACCCTCAAATGGATCTTTTTTATAGCAAAAGATCATTAGTGTAGGTCGCGTGAATGTGCCTGGCTTTCTCCACAGGCTTTCTTTCTTCTCCTCCTTACTAAGCCACGAAAGCTGGAGTCTCTCTCTCTCTCTCTCTCTCTCTCTCTCTCTCTCTCTCTCTCTCTCTATTCAGGCTACAAATCCGTTCGTTGATTGGTTTTGAAAAATCATGAAGGAGTTTTAGAGAAACACTTAAAGCAGAATCTAAATAATAAATCGATATCTACTTCAAATGTACTCCGCTGGGCAAAATCTGGGAATACTGGAATTTTCTTTCCGCTTCTCGAGATTTCCCTCACACGGTTAGAAATTAGAAATCGTTCCTTATATATCTTTCCTGTAAAGTAGCACCAATGTGCAGTAAATGTGCCTCGCTGTCGAACTTCTCCGTTCCAGAGTCCTTTATTCCTCACACCGTTGGACTGTGGACCAGTCTCCCACGAGGTTATATT
>NC_089760.1:44537500-44562500 GCF_040412425.1 Macrobrachium rosenbergii | reverse complement strand
TTATTATTATTATTATTATTATTATTATTCAAAAGGTGAACCCTATGAGGCCATCCAGCGCTGAAAATAATAACGAACCTGACTCAGCTCTCCCAATCCATTCAGGTCTTTGAATTGGAACTGGAATATAAAATTTAGGTCAAAGGCCAAGCGCTGGGACCTATGAGGTCACCCCGCGCTGAAAGCAATGTCGAAACACTTGTTAGAAGAGGGTGAAAAGCAAGCTAGAAGAAAGAGATTATAAACGGAGGTACAGTAAAAGAAATGAAAAGGGCTGCAGCTACGACCCGAAAGAACACCGCAAAGAACCTCAAGTAACGCCTACAGCAAACCTCTCGACGTGGACTGACGGCACTCCTCCCCTACTGGGATTTTAGTTTTTTGAAGCGGTGTGATAAAAAAAAGTGAAAGAACAGTTAGTGAAAGACTAAACTCGACTATATTCTCACAATATTTCCCCCTCGAGTCGCGTCTTATTTATCTGTTTGTAAATAAGCGAACGCGTAAACCCTACACACAGGCGACGAGCCAATAACCAGATTGGACAGGTATTGGCCCATACACCAAAGGAACGACGCCCTTCCCCGAATCAAAACACGCTTCCCTCGGCCAGGACGCTGGACACAAACCAGAATACATTTCCTAAGTCCTCTCCATCATCCTTGCCCATCACGCTGGGATGACAAACTATGGCCAAACATATTTACAAACCATTGGCTCAAAGATACGGGGGGCGCAAAATTCTGGCTCCAAAGAGACAGGCGGGTTTTAAAAAGTTGCAGCAGCACGACTCTAGAGAGAGAGAGAGAGAGAGAGAGAGAGAGAGAGAGAGAGAGAGAGAGAGAGAGAGAGAGAGAGAGAGAGCGCTTGTGTATGTGTATGTGTGTGAGAGAGAGAGAGAGAATGAATAACAACATCTAATCATTTTCAACAACATTACAACCACCAGCAATAAACTAATGCAATAATTTTAAGAGTACGCTATTACCAATAATCATCCCCAAAATTATTATAATTACTAATAATGCTTAAATAAAACTAAAAAAGTAAAAAACACCGTGTGATGTATATAAACACAGAAAAATTATCATATACATAACCACAGAACCCGACACTACAAGCAAATTCTAAGCTAGAGAACCCTACCATACATCGACATCTATATAAAATAATAACAACCCATATAATTAATAACCATAATGATATAAACAACACGTTGATGATGATGTTAATAAAAAATGACAACGGCGATGACGGGGAAGAAAGCAAAGATCAAACAGAATGGGAATGACGTTCACAGAAGGTTAAAGAGAATATATCAGGCGTGGGAAGACACCGTCCTCCTCCTCCTCCCCCTCCTCCACGATTAAGTAAGGCGCGTAGTCGTCAATGAAATATTCACGGAGGACGACGAGAAGAAGAAGAAGAAGAAGAAGAAGAAGAAGAAGAAGGAGGAGGAGGAGGAGGAGGAGGAGGAGGAGGAGGAGGAGGAGGAGGAGGAGGAGGAGGAGGAGGAGGAGAAACCTGACATTAACAAGAGACACCGAGGCAGGAACGCGCACCAAAAGGCGATAGAAAAAAAAATGCTTTTCCAGGGGTTATTATTGAAGCAACGTCAATCAACACTGGAAAAGGCTGCAATTGATACCCTTCCTTCTTCCTCGACAACAATCTAGTTTTGATATCAAATTCTTTTCTCTCATAGACGGTATCTCCAGAGCGTAATGAATGTCTGTTTCCCCCCACGTATTTCTGGGATGAAGCTGCTAGCCCTTCTGTAGCAAGACCATGACACACCACAGGGCAGAATATATTTTTTAGGCACTGAACCACAAGACGTTTAGACACCCATGGGATCGAACCTTGGGTTCTTGTTGGTGAGATACTGGAACCATTTTATTTTAGAGCCATTCCTAATCTAAATTTTCATATAATGTTAGCGTAACATATGTCAGTGATTATCACTTATATGGTTTATTAAGCCTAACACTTGCATGCCTTGGAACAATATATATCGTTCAGAAGAGTGGCTACTGTTTTTAATTTATTTCCTTCTATTCTTCTTCTCTCCAAATATAAACGACAAATTGTAAAGACAGAATCAAAACTGTCAGAAAGCCTATAATGAAAAGCTGAAAAGTGTCCTGGGTTGAAAGTTTTGCGAAAAAAAATTCAAGTCAAAACAATAATCTATGTTGTGGAGACTTCTCAGTGTATTATGATATTTTACTTGTACCATATGAATGTAAGTAAATTATAGATAAAAAATATAATTAACTTTAATTATGGAGAATGTGTTAGGTGTATTACAGATATTTGGCATTATATTATGCAAATTCATGTAATTATATGTAACTGCATATGAATACAGATTTTAATTTGAACTTGAATTTGTAAAAATACAAGATCAATGAACTTGTAAAGCACGAATTTTTTTAAGCACAATTATCAAAGGAAAATATGTGTGACTGAAGAGTATCAATGAACTGTCAGCCACATAAATTTACGAGCACAAATATTCCACAGGTGAAGAGGGACAGAAAGTACATGTGGTAGGAATGTAAACAGAGGGGGACTGGAATGTGATAAGGTGGTCGGGATAAACGGAGGGAATGAAAGAATACGGAGTGAAATAGGGTGTAAATCAAACGTACCGTGAACAAGGGACGAACAAAAACATGCTGGACGGGTGGAATGAATGGCCAAGAGTGTTGTTATCCGTGTGTGTGTGTGTATGTGTGTATACAGATATTATATATATATATATATATATATATATATATATATATATATATATATATATATGTATATTATATGTATGTGTATATATACAGTTTATAGATATAGATATAATATATATATATATATATATATATATATATATATATATATATATATATATATATATATATATATATATATATATATATATATATATATATATATACTTATGTATATACAACTAAAATAATTTGATACTTAACAAAACATAACACTGAAAAATTACAAAATATTTAACATACTTCATCACTGACATTATGAGAAAAAAATACAAAAACCCATTGAAACGTGCACAACCTACAAAGAAAAAAAAATCAATCAATCAATAAAAACCAAATACAACCAGCACGTATCATATTTACAAGTCAATGTAAAATCCATTGACAATTCTACATTTAAACGCCCAGGTGGTATTTCTTCATGACGTCGGCGTTCCTATGACTCTCGGAGCAAGCGGAACTGGACCCAAATTAATGGCAAAATAGAATTCCGACCACAAATTACCACATCTGTGGCCTAGGAACAAGACAGTACAGTGCAGGTACACACACACATACACATACACACACACGCACACATATATATATATACGATATATATATATATATATATATATATATATATATATATATATATATATATATATATATATATATATATATATATATATATATATATATATATATATAATGTCCCAGGACGATGCGCCGGAATACAGCGCATCAGAAATTATACGACGCGACGATTATCAGTAATTCATACCTGGTTTCAGTTTCAAAACAGAGCTGTGGGTGATGGTTGAATAAAACATTTTCGAACCGTCTCTCTCTCTCTCTCTCTCTCTCTCTCTCTCTCTCTCTCTCTCTCTCTCTCTCTCTCTCTCACTTTTCTCATTATCATTAGGCTTTCCACATTACCACTACAATGATGGATTGCAATTAAAATCTCTCTCTCTCTCTCTCTAATATGATGTACCCCTTTCCTTTTTTCTCCTAATTATTATCAAACTTTTCATATCACTCCAATAATGGATTGCAATTGAAATTCTCTCTCTCTCTCTCTCTCTCTCTCTCTCTCTCTCTCTAATATGAAGTACTCCTTTCCTTTTTTTCTCCTAATTATTATTAAGCTTTTCATATTACCACTACAATAATGGATTGCAATAAAAATCTCTCTCTCTCTCCACACTATGGAGTACCATTTTAAAGCTCTTACATGAAGCATTCTGAGTTGATATACATGTAATGTCAATATATAATTGCAAAATCCCATTCATCATCTATATGAGCGCGCGCGAGCGCGCGCGAGTGCGTGCGTGCGCGCGCGTGTGTATGTATGTATGTGTGTCCGCGCATGCGTAGTTTAATTGCCAGTAATTAAAGCGATTGTATTCCTAAGCAGTACATGGAACCGAACCACTTTAGAGAAACAGCAACCCCTTGAGGCCAATTTATAGCACCCAGCCCAACTGACAGGCAACTCGAGCCTTCATCCTCAACAGCGACCATATATCGGATAAAACATCCCGCGGATCTAAAAACCCATTTCCAAAACGCATTCAATATAACTTTTCCCCTTAGCCAAGATACCCCGATTTTCTCTTTTTTACTCGCAATATCCTTTGATAAATTAGTTCAGGCCGCGCATAGCCTCGATTAAGATCTCGCCTTGGAGTTGCTTCGCCAAAAAAAAAAAAAAAAAAAAAAAAAAAAAAAAAAAAAAAAAAAACAACACACACACACAAGTAAAATCTGCGCCGAAGTTTCTTGTACAGCGTATAATCAAGGCCACCGAAAATTGATCTATCTCGGTATAATGCTGTATGAGCCGCGGCCCATTAAACACTCAGCCGGCCGTGGTGGCCTGTGTTGTTGCGTTGCCAGAAGAACGATCATGGCTAACTTGAACCTTACATAAAATTAAAACTACCGAAGTTAGAGGGTTGCAATTTGGTATGTTTGATGGTTGGAGGGTGGATGATCAACATACCAATTTGCAGTCCTCTGGCCTCAATAGTTTTTATGATCTGAGGGCGGACAGAAAAAGTGCAGACAGAAAAAAGTGCGGACGAACAGACAAAGCCGGCACAACAGTTTCATTTTACAGAAAACTAAAAAAGGGACATAAATAAAATAAAGAAAAAACGCTCCCACCTGAGTCTGGGCTAATCTATTTGAAATGCGCGGATCAGAAGAACATCATCGCCCACGAAGGCAACGTATTCAATTTATTGCGATGGAATGCAATTTATCCGCTGCGAGAGTTAATATTCTAATATTTTCCCGACTCATAATAACTGTTCGTTCGTTCAGCTTAATATGCGCAGTCAACAGCGTAATCAGGCGCCCGGATCCGTTTTATGAGAATTTTGGAATGTTTATCAAGGATTCCCAAAAGGTTTCTGGGTTCCTGTACAATAAAATTAATCTTGCGCGTTCCTAGAATTCCTATGCGATAGAATTAGCCTCGCGCGTTCCTGCAATTCTCAATATATCCATGTCAAAAAAAACTGGAAAATACATCGGTTCCTAGACAATTATTTAGACGCAAGTGAAAGCCATTGGTTCAGAGTATAAAAATATGGCATAAAAAGAATGGTTAAACATTGAACTCTCTCTCTCTCTCTCTCTCTCTCTCTCTCTCTCTCTCCTCTGTTCAACCATCTTTATATCCCCGTCCAAAAAAAAAAAATACATCGGTTTCCAGACAATTATTTACATGCAAAGGAAAGCCATTGGTTCAGAGTATAAAAATATAGCATAAAAATAATGGCTAAACATTGAACTTTCACTTTTACCCTCTCTCTCTCTCTCTCTCTCTCTCTCTCTCTCTCTCATCTTCCTTTGTTCAGCCATCTTTCCCACTTCCCCCATCTGTTACCACGAAACTATCAGTCTCAACCCGTAGAGTTTGTTGGGACCAGTATTTGTCCACGTCGTTTAAGAGAATATTGTTTCCCACATGTGAGCCGAGAGTAATCAATCGTGTGTGTGGGGAGGGGAGAGAGAGAGGGGGAAGGGAGAGGGAGGGAGAGAGAGGGGTGGGGAGGGAGAAGGAATCGTGTATGTGTGGGGAGGAGAGAGAGAAAGAGAGAGAATGCTGGGAGGTGGAGAAGGGAATGCTGGTACCAGGACATACTGGAGAGTGGTCTCCATCCACCAACGGGGAGCCATGAGAGAGAGAGAGAGAGAGAGAGAGAGAGAGAGAGAGAGAGAGAGAGAGAGAGAGAGAGAGAAATGAGTGGGGTGGAATAACATATAAGGTAAAAGGGAATAAAAATCCTGGGAGACTCGGGAAACGAGAGAAACATATGGAGAGGGAGATGGCGAGATGAGTTTTTGACAGGGATACATCGACGTGAAAGAGATGGGAGTTGGTGGAATGGAAATTGGAAATTAAGAAATGCGATAAAAGACGGACGAAAGGAAAGAGGGAGCACGTGAAACGTAGTATATAAATATAGTATATATATATACATATATATATATATATATATATATATATATATATATATATATATATATATATATATATATATATATATATATATATATATATATATATATATATATATATATATATATATATATATATATATATATATATATATATAAATAAGTAATAATGCCGGGACGGGGAAATAGAGGTAAATGTACGAAATGTGCAGAGGGAATAACACAGGTTTTTTTAGCTTTTATTATTTTGCATCGTATATAAAAGGGGAAGGACGGTCCATGGCAAAATAAGGAGTGTAAGGAAAACAAAACTACTGCTGCATATCTTCACAAATGGATGAATTATTGCACAGAAATTCTTCTTCGATGTTTATTTTGCAAAACTTCCGTTGCAAATTGGCTCTGTGTACTCTCAATTCCCACAGACAAAGTCTGTACGTTTGTCCTCTAAAGTGACTGTCTTCTTACCGAGTCCAAACTGGTCCGCCTGAACTGCTGTTGGAGGGATTTCAGTCAAACTTTGAGGGATTTCAGTCAAACTTTGTGGGATTTCAGTAAAACTTTGAGGGATTTCAGTCAAACTTTGAGGGATTTCAGTCAAACCTGGAAGGATTTCAGTCAAACTTGGAGGGATTTCAGTCAAAGTTGGGAGGATTTCATTCAAAATTTGAGGGATTTCAGTGAAACTTGGAGGAATTTCAGTCAAATCTGGAAGGCTTTCATTCACACCTGAAAGGACTTCAGTCAAACTTTGAGGGATTTCAGTCAAACTTGGAAGGATTTCATTCAAACTTGGAGGGATTTCAGCATTTGGGAGGGATTTCAGTCCTACTTACAGGGATTTCAGTTAAATTTGGAGGTATTGCAATCCAGCTTTGAGGAATTTCAGTTAAACCTGGAGGGATTTCATTCAAATTTGGAGGGATTGCAGTCAAACTTTTGTTAAGTGAAGATTTTGCCAGAAACTGAAATTATGGGTCCAAATACCATAGATTCTGCATAGACTTTGCCTTTGGCCATAACTTTTTAACTAAAAAGAAAGAAAAATTATATTTGCCCATATCTGAGAACCACATTACAGAAAACTCGAAAGCCCTTAAAACAATAATGAAATTCTAATTATAAAATGAACTGAAATGAATACAGAATTTGGGCCAAAAGCCAAGCACTGGCACCTATGACGCCATTCAGTGTTGAAACGGAAATTGGCAGTAAGAAAGTATGAAAGGTGTAACGGGGGGAAAACCTCAAAGCAGTTGCACTATGAACCAATTGTTAGGAGAGGGTGGAAAGTAAGATGGAAGAAAGAGATTATGAAAGGAGGTACAGTAAAAGGAATGAAAGGGGTTGCAGCTAGGTGCCGACGGCACGTTGCAAAGAACCATAAGTAATGCCTACGGTGTACCGTATGAGGTGTACTGAGGGCCCTAAACCCCCTACGGTGTTAAAATTGTAAAATGGAACGCAAAGGAATATATAATTTATTCATAAGATGAATATTAATTGTCATGAAGAACTTTCCAACTGAAGTATGACTTCGTGACGCTGACACAGTTCCTGTGAAAGTCAACATTTTCTCTGGTAAGCCTCATTAAAACAAACTCGAGCCTGTTCATCAAAATGATACGCCATTAGGGAGGAGAAGCAAAGAATACGGCAAACAAATACCCTAAGGCAAAGGTCCTGCAAACAATGTCACCCTAACAGTGTATATATCATTATTTCTAACGACTGACGTTCCACGCTAAAGAAACAAATTATTATCTTTCAGGCGACATACAATGTACAAATTAAATTCAGCGTTCTCGCATACTTCCCACCTTTTAAACTGAATACAGAATTCATGCCAAAGACCAAGCTCTGGGACCTATGAGGTCATTCAGCGCTGAAACGGAAATTGACAGTAAAAAGGTTTGAAAGGTGTAACAGGAGGAAAACCTCAAAGCAGTTGCACTATGAATCAATTGTTAGGAGAGGGTGGAGAGTAAGATGGAAGAAGGAGAATGTGAAAGGAGGTACAGTAAAAGGAACGAAAGGGGTTGCACTGACGGAACTACCCCCATATGGTTACTTCCCACCCTTTGTTTTTGCGATACTTTTCATTATGCGTAAGAAGAGACTCGGGATAAAAAAAGTTGGACCAATTTGCCGCTTTCGTGTTATTACAGTACATGATGGTTTTAATACGCGGCAATGCCTCTCTCTCTCTCTCTCTCTCTCTCTCTCTCTCTCTCTCTCTCTCTCTCTCTCTCTCTCTCTCTCTCTGTATTTCAATCGCTGTCGCGCTATCTTTGGTCTGCTCTCTTTCCCTCTCTGGTTCGTTCGCTTTTTCTCTCTCTTCTGTTTCTGTTTCTCTCTCTCTCTCTCTCTCTCTCTCTCTCTCTCAGAATTAATTTCTCTATATAAAAACATATGCTCTCTCTCTCTCTTAAAATGAATCTATACAACAACATATGCTCAGAATTAATTTCTCAATATAAAAACATACGCTCTCTCTCTCTCTCTCTCTCTCTCTCTCTCTCTCTTAAAAAGAATTTTTTTATAAAAAAAATGTGCTCTCTCTCTCTCTCTCTCTCTTAAAATGGAATTTCTTTATACAAAAACATATGCTCAACTGGAAGAAGAAGAAGACTGGTGTGTGTGTTCTCTCTCTCTCTCTCTCTCTCTCTGCCACGACGGGCCACCACGACAAAAAGAAGTGAAATAATGGCGCTGCTGAATAAATGATGAATTCGGAGGAGTCGCTCTGCAGTATCCGTAAGCGTAAGCGGACCTTAGCGGATAATGCAGTCGCTAATTGGGATAATCATTATATCTGAGAGAAGACGATTTTAAATTGGTTTATTCCATCTTGGATTCGTCTTCCTTAACTTGAAGACCACGATATTAGAAATAGCTGAATGTTTTGATTTTTGTATACTGTGCATATGTATGTACACCATATTTACACACATTCCCACATTTATAACTGAATCACGAAAATATGGAACGTGATGAATATATAAATAAAGGCAATACCACGAAGAAGAGAGAATTGCCTTTATTTACATTTTCACATATGTTAGGTTAATTATTATTATTATTATTATTATTATTATTATTATTATTATTATTATTATTATTATTATTATTTTTATTATTATTATAATTATTACTATTATTATTATTATTCAGAATATGAGTATGATCAAGGCCACCGAAAATAGATCTATTCTTAGGTGGTCTCGGTATAATGCTGTACGAGCCGCGGCCCATTAAACTCTCAGCCGGCCGTGGTGGCCTGTGTTGTTGCGTTGCCAGAAGCACGATTGTGCCTAACATTAACCTTGCATAAAATTTTAAAAACTACAGAGGCTAGAGGGCTGCAATTTGGTATGTCTGATGATTGGAGGGTGGATGATCAACATACCAATTTGCAGCCCTCTAGCCTCAGTGGATTTGAAGGTCTGAAGGCGGACAGAAAAAAGTGCGGACGGACAGGCAAAGTCGGCACAATAGTTTTCTTTTCAGAAAACTAAAATGAAGGTACTTCTATGGCAACGATTCCTAGCTAAGATGATTCGACCAAAAAAAACTGTACCTTAAGTGAATACTACTGGATTATTAAGCACAGGCACATGAAGAAAAAAACACACATAACAGCTTCGTTAAATCAATGAGGCACTAAGGACTGCGGAATGTTTTTGCGAGATGTGTTTCTGTCCTAAATTTAGCAGCGCAGGGATTAACAGGGTCTCGGGTACAATCTTGTTTTTCACGGAATAATTCCCCTTTTAAGCAATAATCTTTTTCCTCTGGATAATATCAGCTACTGAGAACAAGATGCTTCGCACCCTCGGAAGACAATCACTTAACAATAAGGGAAAAAGCATGTAAATAAATAAATTAATATATATATATATATATATATATATATATATATATATATATATATATATATATATATATATATATATATATATATATATATATATATATATATATATATATATATATATATATATATATATATATATATATATATATATATATATACATCATGACATTTTTCATATTTGCAAAAATTAAGCTGAATGGTTACCGTCCCTATAGTCGTCGATTCAGACTGTCAGACGTTCGAATCTTCCAAGTGCCGAATCTTTTGTCATTTATAATTCCCCTTCGGTGATATTGCGGAGGCAGAGCGAACTGAATATTAAATGCCATTCGTAGCTCAGAAGGAAGAGCATAGATGCAATCTCGAGTATATAATATGCCTAGCTCGAGTTTCAGTCATTGTAACTTCCCCATCGAAGAGACATTTGGTATTTTTATCTAGTGTGGGGACTCTGCACATAGCAGTTTTATGTGCTCTCAGTAGATGCCTTCCTTCTGGTGAAATTAGTATTATACACTGTTTACAAAATATTCTAAGGAAAATTTAATGGTGATGATACTGCATTAATATTCAACATACATGCCTTTCAGGAGGGTTCTGCTTCCCAACTATGACAGAGATAGAGTTAACTAAGATAGAGATAGAGTTAAGGCTCCGTAAGAACATAGCAACGAAATCCTTAGAACAAAAACTGCTGTAGAAGAATAGAGAAGTAAACAATGTGCAACACACAACGGGTAAAAAATGAGCCGAAGTTTCTTCGGGGCAATCGAGTTTTCTGTACAGCGTATAATGTTGTATGAAACTCTCAGCCACGGCTTGGTGGTGTCCTGTGTTGTTGGCACATAACTACAGTGGTATCGGACGCACCATCATCGCTAACTTTAACCATAAATAAAATCAAAACTACTGAGGCTAGAGGGTTGCAATTTGGTATATTTGATGACTAGAAGGTGGATGATCAACGCACCAATTTGCAGCCCTCTAGCCCCGGTAGTTATTAAGATCTGATGGCGGACAGAAAAAGTGCGGACGGACAGACAAAGCAAACTCAATAGTTTCTTTTACAGAAAACTAAAACTGGTATGAATACGTCTCATTTTTGCATGTTTCTTGCAACCTTTGTAATAAAAAAAAAAAACTGAAAACTAACTCCACCCACATAAATTTCAGAAGTAACCCCACCCAACCCTTCCTCGCCCTCCCCCTCTCAGTCGAATTTCATGACCTCAAGTTTCAACCCTCGATATTGCAAAAATAGCCTTTTTCCTTTTTCATAATTTTACAGCCCACATTCCTCCCATTATCGCCAACGGCAGGGTGTGTGAAACTCCGTGAAATATGAGATCAAATTATAAAGGTCGAAACTAAAAGTCCGCGGAGGAGGAAAATAAAAAATAACATAATTTTGCCATGGGCCATGGAAAAGGAAATCGCTATCATAGTCATGTTTTTTTGTTTTTATTCACTAGGATCGTCTGTGCTTCGCACTCGAAGATAGCAGCGTTTAAAACCATTATTATTATTATTATTATTATTATTATTATTATTATTATTATTATGAACCCTATTCACATGACACAAGTCCACAGGAGCAATTATTGAAATTCAAGCTTCCAAAGAATATGACATTCACTTGAAAAAAGTAACAGTAGGTAACAGAAAATACAGAAAGATCAGTTATTAGAAAAGAGAAAATAAATTATCAAATAAATAAAAAATATACAAAAATATAAGTAAATTATTAAAATAAGAGAATTTTTTTTAGGGTAGTAATGCGTTGCAGCTTAGCTTGAACGAAAGCTTGAATACATGTACTCTCGTTATACTGTATTGGGACATGCTTGCTTATGACCTGTCAGTCATAACAATTCAACCATAGAATATAATTTACACTACAAAGGTAAACATAACTCTTATCAGTCAAGTCAACTTGGACCCCGAAAACCTGAATGTTAGTCTGTTGAAGTAAATTATGTAAAATTAAACTGCAAATATCCTTGGCTATTTTAGAAGCATCTGTGCCCTTTACAAAATCATAAAAAAAAAGAGAGAAAGAGGGTCAGCTCAACATTTACCAAGTAAATTTATGAAGAAAGTCTTACCTCACGTGCGTGGCTTGAATCAGGAGTTCGGTGATTAAAAAAGCATAAATTCTACGAGAACGTGCCGCAGAATCTCATCTGTTAACAAATCAGCGCCCAGTGGCGACATTAGACCCTCACTCGTCACTCCCTTGATTCAAATCTAGAGCTTCTGCAGCAGTTTTCAATCTGGGGTCAGCTGGTCCTCGGTGGCTTGTACAGAGTTACTGAGATGTACTGAAGTCCGCAGTCTGTTGAGAAAGAGATAGAAAGACAAGAGTATAGTGGATTGGTCTCAAAATTGCTATAAACGGCATAATGACGTTATTATTATTATTATTATTATTATTATTATCATTCATTAGATGAAACTTATTCATATGGAACAAGCCCACCAAAGGGGCCACTGACTTGTCATTCAAGCTTCCAAAGAATATTAAGGTGTTCATTAGGAAGACGTGAGAGGAAATACAGGGAAATACAGAGAGAAGAGATCCCAGTTTAGAAAAATTGGCTAAAACTATTGTTGTACCGTTTTGTACCAAATTAAGCCTTGGTTTACGTACACTCAGCAATTTAGTAACATGCCGTGAGAGAGAGAGAGAGAGAGAGAGAGAGAGAGAGAGAGAGAGAGAGAGAGAGAGAGAGTGGATGGGTATCAAGACTGTTAATAAAAAAGCATGATGAAATTATTACAATTTACACAAATTACTCAAACCTGTTGTTGTGCCGTTTTAAGCCAAATTAAGCCTCGGTTTATTGACATATAATTAGTAACATGCTGAGACAGAGATGGATAGATGAACAGAGAGGATGGGAATCAGAATTGTTATGAACACCATAACGAAGTTCTTATAATGTATACAAACTGGTTAACCCTATTGCTGTGCCGTTTTACACCAAATTAAGCCTTGGTATATGTACATTATATAACCTAGTAACAGGTCAGTGGGGTACTTATCTTCCAAAAGCAAAAACTGACAGTAGTTACGAATTTGTTTAATCAAAAGAACAACCAGTGGCCCTTAAAAGCTACCTTTATGGGCTCGCAAATTTAAATGATTTAAATACTTTGCACAACAGCAGATACAAGGATATCCCACTGGCACAAAATGCTTTTTCATGTGAACAGCCTAAGCCAAGGGCCTTTAAAATATGATTCATGAGTCAAGGCTGCAATAAATGGAAAGCGACTGGCCATAAATACCTAGTGGCACACGGCCATTAGGCATTAGTAATATTAACACAAATCACCTTTCACATGAATAAAAACAACGAGACTTTTGGTGGCAAAATTAATCCTCAATCCCTTCAAAAATAGCAGCAAGAATTACCTTAATTTTTATTTATATACTTCTAATGTAATTTACCAGTTTTAAATGGTGTTTTGCCATCATCTAGGGAAATATATATTAAGCCTATATTCATTTGCTTTTTAGCATAAGAGCAGAATTCGGAAATAATCGGAAATTTACATTGTTATAAGAATCTTTAAGTGCAAAATATATATATATATATATATATATATATATATATATATATATATATATATACATACATACATACATATATACATACATACATACATACATACATATATGTATATATGCTGAACATACACATGCACAAAATGCACAAAAATTCACAATACTCTGCTATATTTGTTACTGTTTTCAAATTGAGAAACATAAACCCAGGGGAAAATAACCAAACGAAAAACTTGTTAGCGAAGCATCTGTATTTGGCCTTGCTGTTCCCATGTTCGAGACTGTGTAGAATTAAAAATTCATTATTACTCATCTCCTAAGTCAATGGTGCTTTCTTGGTAAACATATGCAAATGTGGTGGCATGCAAGATGGTAAAGATTCCTTGTGGTATAAAATGACTTTGCTTTGGAACAATCATTAATGCAAGAGAATGTATATGAACAAGTGAGCTTGCATGCACACATGAACATACAGACAAACACACACAATGTTTACACACACATACACACGTGTACACACAAACACAGACACGTATACACATAACCAAGAAATGATTGTAAAAATAGTGTGTAAGATCTTTTACCTTCATTCAAAGGCATTTTCAAGCAGTTGATTGAAAATGACATTGGGTGAAGGCGAAAGATCTTGCACTCAGTTGTTTCACTCTCATCGTGGCTATTTACTCTTGTTTATACTTTTCTTATCACGGAAGAGAGAGAGAGAGAGAGAGAGAGAGAGAGAGAGAGAGAGAGAGAGAGAGAGAGAGAGAGAGAACACAAAAACACACCTAAAAGAATTGCATATATTATGACGACTTGCCAAATAGAAAAGGTGTCGTCAGCAAACTACGTAAAAAGGATCTCTCTCTCTCTCTCTCTCTCTCTCTCTCTCTCTCTCTCTCTCTCTCTCTCTCTCCACACACACTGACGAGCTGCTGAATAATGAAGAGTGTTTAAGCATGATAACAATGGGGGGAATGACAAAGTTTACAAGCTACCTCTTAAGACTGCGGGAGTTCTTCACCATCATCATCACCATAATCACCATTATCATCAACACCATCACTATCATCACCATCATTATCAACACTGTCACCATCACCATTATCGTTTTCAGCAGCATCACCATCATTATCATAACCACCATCATCACCATCAGCATTATCATTATCAGCAGCATCACCATCATCATCACCATAGTCACCATCACCATAATCATTAACATCATTATCAACACCATCACTATCTTCACCACAATCACTATCATCATCATCACCATTACCATCATCATCACCATTATCAACATCATCACCATCACCCTTATCATCACCGCCAACTTCTTTAACACCATCACCATGACCACTATTAGCATCACCACCAACACCATCACCATCGTCACTGCCAACACCATCACCATCATCACTGTCATCACCATCATCATCTTAGAGCCCAGAGCTCAGTACCTCTTGCCGAGAGTAATTATTTGAACCTTCTTTGACCGTCCTGGTATATACGAAGCTTAACTTTACTTCTTCTCCGCTTACCTTTCTTTACTTACCCTCTCTCTCTCTCTCTCTCTCTCTCTCTCTCTCTCTCTCTCTCTCTCTCTCTCCTCGGGGCAAGATAAAACCCTAACGCCAAGGCTGCTGCTTTGTTTATCTTGAGAGAGAGAGAGAGAGAGAGAGAATGGAAAAAATATACCAAAATGCTTAAAAAGGCTATTTTAACAAAACATGTTAAGTTTTTTCACCATCAAAACTTGAGAGAGAGAGAGAGAGGGGGGGGTGGCGGAAGGGGTGAAACACACATAAATACTTTTAATAAAGGACTAATCTAAACGAACCATATACGATTTTTTTCCAGCACCAAACTCCCTAATAAAAATATTACAATTGACGAGGACCAATTTACTAAGTAAGTTTGATACAGGGCAGAAGTTTCCTGGCGAAGGTGCTCAAAGAGAGAGAGAGAGAGAGAGAGAGAGAGAGAGAGAGAGAGAGAGAGAGAGAGAGAGGTTGCTTTTTTATCTTGAGAAGGAGAAAGATTGCGTCTTGTATCTTGAGAGAGAGAGAGAGAGAGAGAGGTATTGCTTTTTTCATCTTGAGAGAGAGAGAGAGAGAGAGAGAGAGAGAGAGAGAGAGAGAGAGAGAGAGAGAGAGAGAGAAAATGTGTCCTAAGATGAAATGCTGGAAAAATGGCGTCTTCTTCTTAAGTCTTCATTTCTATCATCATCATCATCATCATCTCTTTCTCCCTCGAGGGACAGCCGATCATCAAGGATCCCACATATAACAACTACTGTCACTTTTATAGACCCCGGAGAGGAAGCCGCTCTCTCTCTCTCTCTCTCTCTCTCTCTCTCTCTCTCTCTCTCTCTCTCTCTCAAGATAAACAAAGCAATCTCTCTTTCTCTCTCTGTCTCTCACAGAACAATATAGCAATCTTCCTCTCTCTCTCTGTGTCTGTCTCTCAAGATAAACAAAGCAATCTCTCTTTCCCTCCCAAGATGAATAAAACAATCTCTCTCTCTCTCTCCCTCTCAAAATAAATGAAGCACTCTCTCTCCCCTCTCTCTCTCAAAATAAAAAATCAGTCTCTCTCTCTCTCAAGATAAAAAAGCAATCTCTCTCTGTATGTCTGTCTCTCTCAAGATAAAATAACAATCTTTTCTCTCTCTCCCCCCTCTCTTTCTCTCTCTTTCAAGATGAAAAGGTAATCTCTTTTTCTCTCTCTATCTCGCTCTCTCTGTTTGTCTGTCTGTCTCTCTCAAGATGAATAAAACCATCTCTCTCTCTCTCTCTCTCTCCTCCTTCTTGTTCGTCCGTTGAGCATCTGTAATCCTCATCCCTAGCTCCCTGTCGCGACAATTTGTTTGGGGCCATTTTCCTCTTAGATAACCGCCATCTCTTCTCCAGACAGCAGCATCAGAAGCTCTCGAGTCCAACTCAGGACACCCGAGATGATGACAGCTCTCTCTCCCTTCATTCTCCCCGCCCCTGCCCCGCCCCCTGGGGAGAATCCAAGCCCTTCCTGACATGCCTACCCTAGTGGATACAGCCCCAGCTCTCTCTCTCTCTCTCTCTCTCTCTCTCTCTCTCTCTCTCTCTCTCTCTCTCTCTCTCACCTTCAAGATAAAAAAGAATTCTCTCTCTCTCTCTCTCAAGATAAAAAGTAACCTTTCTCTCTCTCTCTCTCAAGATAAAAAAGCAATCTCTCTCTCTCTCTATCTCTCTCTATTTCTCTCTCAAGATAAAAAACAATCTCTCTCTCTCTCAAGATAAAAAAGGAGTCTCTCTCTTTCTCTCTCAAGATAAAAAAGACATCTCTCTCTCTCACTCTCCCTCAAGATAAAAAGCACATCTCTCTCAAGATAAAAAAGCAATCTCTCTCTCTCTCTCTCTCTCTCTCTCTCTCTCTCTCTCTCTCTCTCTCTCTCTCTCTTCCCCAAGAAAGTTTCCTCTTCATTTGCTCCAGAGGAGGAACAGGAGAAGGAGTGGACATCCTCCTCCTCCTCCTCCTCCTCCCTTAAGAGCTTTAGGCACTTCAGTACCCAAGGACAAATGTTCAACTTGTTTCCTCGCATTCCTTTTTCGGTCGAGAGAAAGAGGAGGACGGAAGGGAAAAAGAAGTGTAAAGGAAGTGGAGAGAGAGAGAGAGAGAGAGAGAGAGAGAGAGAGAGAGAGAGAGAGAGAGAGAGAGAGAGAGAGCGTTCCCCCAACTCCCACCTCTCTCCTTTCCTTCCATGCCGTACCCTCGACGTGAACTAACTCTATAAACTTTTCCCTCCTCCTCCACTTTCCGAAGGACGAACTTTTCCTTCTTTCTTCTTTTTTCTTCTTCTTCTTCTTCTTCTTCTTCTTCCTTCCGCGAACAAAGGCCATTCACTCACGCCCGAATACAATACGCCTTCGGAAACTCCTTTTATAAATTTCCGTAATTGACAATTCGGCCAACAGAAGTTCAACTTCATAACTCGCCAGCTGCTGTTCCTCTAGCCTTTAGCATCACTTTTACCCACCGACCGTTCGCCCTAGCGGGGAGGGGGCCCCTCTGGCCCACACACCCTGACACCCCTACCCTTTAGAAGTGTCATTCCTCCTCCGTCAAAAGGGGGGCGGGAGCCCCTTTTTCCCTTAAAGTCCCCTAATCAACCATTAGCATCTAGAATCGGTCTCGCGGCGCAACCTACCAATGGCCGGCTCTTGTTGTTCTCTTCTTGAACTCCAATCCGAATCGCCGGTGCTAATTCCATGAAACTCGTATTTACCCTTTGCCAAAAATGTTCGCACCAGATTTCTTTTCATTTTTAAACTTTTTTTTTTTTTACTTTTTTTTTCTTTTTTTTATTTCGGGAGGAGGCGGTCAATGGCAAGTCCCGGAGTGAAAATTCCCTCATTTTCCCGCCTCTCGTATTCTCGGTCGACGGCTTAAAAATTCAGCAGGTTTTCTGGGTAGTGATACGGCGGGCAAACAGAGGAAGCCAAAGTTGTGTTTGGCCCCGTTATTTGTCCTGAACCAATTAATACAAAGTCAACACTGGGCCCAAAGTTGCCTCAGGACAGTCGAGAGAAAGGACAGGAGGTTAAGGGAAAAGAGAGGAGAAGAAGAAGAAGAAGAGGAAGACGGAGAAGAAGAAGGAAAGGAAGAAAGAAGAAGAAGCAAGAGGAGGTGGAGGAGGAGGAGGAGGAGGAGGAAAAGAGAGACAGTCTAGGCGACAGGGAAGAATTGAAGTGGATGAACAAACAAGAGAAAAAATTGTCGAGAGAAAGGACAGAGGGTTAAAGGAAGAAGAAGATGGAGGAGGAGGAGGAGGAGGAAAAGAGAGACAGTCTAAGCTACAGGGAAGAACTGAAGTGGATGAACAAACAAGAGAAAAATTAGTCGAGAGAAAGGACAGAAGGTCAAGAGAAAAGACTGAAGAAGAAGAAGAAGAAGAAGAAGAAGAAGAAGAAGAAGAAGAAGAAGAGAAGAAGAAGAAGAAGAAGAAGGAAAAGAGAAACAGTCTAGGCGATGGGGGAAGAAGAAGAATTGAAGAAGGGAAAAAAATCAAGAAAACAATGGAAAGGAGGTTAAGGGAAAACAAAGAAGAAGAAGAAGAAGAAGAAGAAGAAGAAGAAGAAGAAGAAGAAGAAGAAGAAGAAGAAGTACAGTCAAGGCGACGGAGAAGAAGAACTGAAGTGGAGGCGGAAAGAGGAAAGCACCAAAAAGACTTATTTACTTAAGACTTACAAAGGCTAAAGTCCTATTTTTTGGACTTCAACCCTAAAACTCTAGAGAAAAAAATAAAATAAAAATGGCCTCTTAAAACAACCTTGGACCACGAAAACGCGACGCAAATAAAGGAAAAGATATAAATAAGTATTTAAGGAACACAAAAATAATTGCTAAGAGGTATAAAAGACATTAAGGTTTAACCAAACTGCATTGTTTATGTTGCGGAAGGACCCCCCAAAAAAATTTGGTAATTAATTTCCGAGACGGGGTCTCCTTACAAAATTCCTCACCCACAATTTTCATTTCCTCTTAAAATTCAAGAGAGAGAGAGAGAGAGAGAGAGAGAGAGAGAGAGAGAGAGAGAGAGAGAGAGAGAGAGAGAGAGAGAGAGAGAGAGAGAGCGCTTAGTAATTTTGATAAGCCACAAAAGGCGACCATTTTTTCTCAAGAATCATTATATATATATATATATATATATATATATATATATATATATATATATATATATATATATATATATATATATATATATATATATATATATATATTATAATTAAAGTCGTGAAAATAACAATTGTCATTTTAAATCATTGTTGCGATAAAAATCTTTAAAGAAATAATTTTTCGGCTCAAGGCCTTCAGTCATATTTGGATTTTCTGTCTACATCTTCTGCTACAATAATAATAATAATAATAATAATAATAATAATAATAATAATAATAATAATAATAATAATGTTCTAAGCCTCCTTTTTCACTACATCTATTACTTTGAATGAAATACAAATTTCTTAGCCATGGTTCCTTCAGTCATGTAAAGATTTTATATCTACTTGTTCTGCTACTACAATAATAATAATAATAATAATAATAATAATAATAATAATAATAATAATATTAATGTTCTAAGCCTCTGTTGCCACTACATTTGCTACTTAGCATTAAACACACTACTTAAACCCTTCGTTCTACCACCCAGAATATCTCTGAACAAAAATTATTGCTGATACTTACCGCCACTTACTTAGTAACAATAGTAAAAAAAATCATGGGATTAAATGCTTCAGTTCTTCCTCACATTAAGAAATATCAAATATACAACTGTTCACTAACTAGCTATTGTATAAGAAACACTAAATATGCAATAAATACTTCATTTCTTCCTCTCATTAAGAAATATGAAATATACAACTACCCACTAAATAGCTATTGTATAAGAAATAATAAATATGCAACTGCCCACTAAATAGCTACTGTATAAATCAAATATCCTAATACCCACTATTAAATATGCAACTTCCCACTAAATAGCTCTTGTATAAAAAATGTTAAATGTGCAACTGCCCACTAAATAGCTATTGTACAAGAAATGTTAAATATGCAACTGCCCGCTAAATAGCTATTTATAAGAAATATTAAATATGCAACTGCCCACTAAATAGCTACTGTATAAGAAACAATACATATGCAACTGCCCACTAAGTAGCTATAGTATAAGAAATATTAAATATGCAACTGACCACTAAATAGCTATCGTATAAATCAAATATCCTACTGCCCACTATTAAATATGCAACTTCCCACTAAATAGCTCTTGTATAAGAAATATTAAATATGCAACTGCCCACTAAACAGCTATGGTATAAGAAATAAAAAAAATATGCAACTGCCCACTAAATAAACATGGTATAAGAAATAATAAATAAGCAAATGCCCACTAAATAGCTATTGTACAAGAAATAATAAATATGCAACTGCCTACTAAAGAGCAATTGTACAAGATATATCAAATATGCAACTTCCCACTAAATGGCCATTGTAGATTCGCGTGCCATTCCAACACGCTGACCACTTAAACTACCGACAGCATTCGCTTTCAAAGGCCTCTCCCGAAAAACAATTAGACAAAGAACCACACACCGAATGCAATTGAGAGAGCGCGAGAAACACTACAAAAAATGACGAGGGTCGAGATTGCTGTTACAGTGGATTCACAATCGACTCCGGGATTTTATTCGGAGGAGCACAAAGGAGGGATAACAATTATTGTTCCAAACGATCTGCTGCCACGCCCGACGGCAAATCATTTATGGTTCCATTAACCGAATTATTATTAGCGTCGCGGTCTGTTTGTGTGTGTGTGTGTGTGTGTGTGTGTGTGTGTGTGTGTGTGTGTGTGTGTGTGTGAATGGGGATTCAACACCCCGACCAATGGCGGCTGGTTTTTTAAAAAAAAAAAAGTGCTCGCGCGGAGAGCAAAACAATTAACTCGCGCGGCGAATGGACGGACGAACATATTCTACGTTCTGATTGCCACCATTTGCTTTGCTCATTTTGATCACCTGCTTCTCTCCCCCTTTCATGTTTGCTTGCTGGAGTCAAAGATGCATCGATTATTCGACGCTTTTAAACTGAAGGTTGAATGCTGTACTGTGTCGGAATCTTTGTAAAGCATGAGAATATATATTATTATTATTATTATTATTATTATTATTATTATTATTATTATTATTATTATTATTATTAATAATATTCTTCGGAAGATGAACCTTATTCATAGGGAACAAGCCCAAAGGTGCCACTGACTTGAAATTATTATTATTATTATTATTATTATTATTATTATTATTATTATTATTATTATTATTATTATTATTATTAGTAGTAAATTATTATTATTCGAAGATGACCTTATTCATTGAAATTACTTGAAATTATTATTATTATTATTATTATTATTATTATTATTATTATTATTCGGAATATGAACCTTATATTAGAAAAGAAAAGATATATTAACAAATAAATGAATAAATGAATAAGAATGTAAGCAAATTATTCAATACAAGGAGACTAGTTTTAGGGTAATAAGAGAAATAAAGGCTACAACAACAGTAATTAGTTGATATCAACTGAAACTTTGAATATGTAGCGAGGAAATATTATCAAAATATTTTTAGTTTTCTGTAAAAGAAAACTACTGTGCCGGCTTTGTCTGTCCGTCTGCACTTCTATCCGCCCTCAGATCTTAAAAGTTACTGGGAGGCTAGAGGGCTGCAAATTGGTATGTTGATCATCCACCCTCTAATCATCAGACATACCAAACTGCAGCCCTCTATCTTCACTAGTTTTTATTTTAAGGCAGATCTATTTTCGGTGGCCTTGATTATACGATGTTGCGGCTGTATAGAAAACTCGACTGCGCCGAAAAAACTTCGGCGCACTTTTTACTTGTTTTATTATGGCGACTATAAGGAGAAATGTTACAATGACAAGTATTGAGTTGGCATTGGCATTAACACGGCAATCGACAATAATAATAATAATAATAATAATAATAATAATAATAATAATAATAATAATAAGACCTCTTCAACTGACAAGCAATGACCTCCCTCCCTCCCACAGAAACGAGTGAGGGCGAAACCTCCCCCCCTCCCCCTCAATTCATACTATTACATCAAAGCGTTGGCAACAAAATTTATTTTCATATTGTGAATAATAAAAGGAGTTTTTCTTGCTGGTTTCCCGTGACGGCTTTGAAAGCTAATCTGTTGATACGTCAACCAACCAAGGAAAATATCTTGTGGAGGGGGGGGGGGGCGAGAGGGAGGGAGGGGAAGAGTAAGGGGGCTTTTAAGCAATATTTTTTTTATTCCCCTTTCGCTCTCCCTGCTTCGGGATATTCACTCAACAAAAATAAAAAGCTTGTGTTAATACTCTTCTTCCTCATCCTCTTCTTCTTTTTCCTCTCTGTTCCTCCTCCTCTTCCTCTTCTTCTTCTTATTTTTCTTCTTCTCTTCCTCCTCCCCCTCGCCCTCCTCCTTCGGTCCTCAACATTCGCCTTGGATTTTTCGTACCATGATTTAACCGTGCACTTATTCCCATTGCTAACCTCATACCTGGAATTAATTGCTGACATCTTTCAATTCCGTTTCACCTACACGTTCCTTCTCTCTCTCTCTCTCTCTCTCTCTCTCTCTCTCTCTCTCTCTCTCTCTCTCTCTCTCTCTCGACTTCCGTATCTGTCTAAGGCACTGCCTTATTTCTGGGCTGTAAAGGACCGGAGGATTTACTATTAATGAACTGAATCTCAGATCACACGGAATATATAAGACTCAAAGGAAAAGAAAGAGCAGGGGCTAGATTGCTTTTGTCGCCCGAGAGAGAGAGAGAGAGAGAGAGAGAGAGAGAGAGAGAGAGAGAGAGAGAGATGAGATATAGATAGAGGTGATATATATATATATATTTATAATATATATATATATATATCTTATAAATATATATATATATTGTTATATATATATATAATTTATAAGTATAAATATATATCTTTTATATATATATGTGTGTGTGTGTATGTATGTATATATTTCATATATAAATATATATATATAAGTATATAAATAAATTTAATATATATATATATATATGTATATGTATACATATATATATATATATATGTTTGTATAATATAAATTTTTGTATGCTTGTTATATATCTATATATACATATGCATACATACAAAGATACGTATATACATACTGCATACATAACAATATACACAAGGCTATCAAACAGTTCAACCTAACCTTGACCCAGTTCACAAGCAAGGAAAATATTCTCCAAACATGTTCCCATAACCAGTGGGTGATTGGTCTGACGTCAGACCAGCTGGCAAAAGGAATTTTGCAAAGCCCAGTAAGGGCACAGATATGTTTTGCAACTGGGGAAATGATGCAGTTTCTGAAATGGTCAACAGATGGCGTTGCAGGTCTTGGGGTCATAAAGTTCATTTGGGGGAAACAGGTGAAAATGAAAAACAAGTAAAAAATGCGGCGCAATCGAGTTTTTTATACGGCCGCTACAGCGTATAATGGAGGCCACCGAATATAGATCTATCTTTCGGTGGTCTCGGTATAATGCTGTACGAGCCGCGATCCGTGAAACTTTAACCACGGTCCGGTGGTGGGATATCCTATATCGCTGCCAGAACGATTATGGCTAACTTTAACCTTAAATACAATCAAAACTACTGAGGATAGAGAGCTGCAATTTGGTATGTTTGATGATTGGTGGGTGGATGATCAACATACCAATTTGCAGCCCTCTAGCCTCAGTAGTTTTTAAGATCTGAGGGAGGACAGAAAAAGTACGGACAGAAAAAAGTGCGGACAGAGAATGATTAAATTATAGGAATAATTACCAAGAGTCATTATCATAATGAACTGCGCCATAGTATATATGTGTGTGTATATATATATATATATATATATATATATATATATATATATATATATATATATATATATATATATATATATGTGTGTGTGTGTGTGTGTGTGTGTACACTAAAAGTTGAGGAACTTGATGTAAAATCTACTTTAGCTAACGCACTCACCTTGTAGCTTACGGAACAACAGTACACAATAGTGGACAGTAGTATAATGGTTCGTTTTCACTAACTCATTCATAAATTTATTCATTCACACAAGTATACAACATGGCTACCGCATCAATGTTTACGGTACACTACCGAGATGAGTTACATAAAAAAAAAAGTTCCATTGACAATTGAGTAACATTATGCGCAAGGGAGTTTTGAATGTATGAATAGAAAGCGTAATTTTACAAGCGTGAATACATACGCACAAGCAAGCATGTTTGTGCGTGAGTGCTTGTGTAAGTTGGTGTTTGTGCGGAAGTCTGAAGTGTGCATATATATATATATATATATATATATATATATATATATATATATATATATATATATATATATATATATATATATATATATATATATATATATATATATATATATATATATATATATATATATATATATACACATTATATATATTTATATATATCTATGTTGTATATGTATATAAATATATATTCAAATATACACAATATGTATATATACGCATATATAGAAATATGTACATATACAAATATGTATATATATGTATATAAATAAATAAATATATATACAGTATATACATACATACATCTATACAGTGTATATATATATATATATATATATATATATATATATATATATATATATATATATAATACATGTGTACATACATACATACA
>NC_089760.1:44510000-44532500 GCF_040412425.1 Macrobrachium rosenbergii | reverse complement strand
GGCAAGGGCGCTACCAACTGTACCACGCAGTTTCTGGTGAGTCACAAATTGTGTATATATATATATATATATATATATATATATATATACATATATACATATATATGATGTACTGTATATATATATATACATACATACATACAAGCATGCACACATACATACACGTACACAAACACACACACAAATCATTAAACGAAACCCAACACCAAGATATTAACCACCTTCAACTAATCCAGCGCCGGTCAAAAGCAAAAGGTGTAAAGGATAGAACGACAGCAGAAGCTTTGTTAAAGCGATAAAAGGGGATAAAGGATGGGTGTAATGAAAGGAAAATGAGGCGAGAGGAGGAGGAGGAGGAGGAAAGACCCAGCAGGGGAACAGGTCCAGGGGGGGGAGACGGGGGACGAATATCAACAAAAGGAAGACTTATTAGAAGAGAGAGAGAGAGAGAGAGAGAGAGAGAGAGAGAGAGAGAGAGAGAGAGAGAGAGGCGACGGACCGATATTAAAATACAAAAGATGGAGTTCCAAGGTAAACACAAGGGGTTTCGGAGAGAGAGAGAGAGAGAGAGAGAGAGAGAGAGAGAGAGAGAGAGAGAGAGAGAGAGAGAGAGAGAGGAGAGGGTAGGTGACACAGAGGGCGATAAGAGAACAACACACGCCGGCTGGGAAATATATATATATATATATATATATATATATATATATATATATATATATATATATATATATATATATATATATATATATATATACACACACACAAGTGCCGAATGGTACCATCTCCAGCAATGTACTGCGGCCATTATGGAAGAAAATGTGAATTTCGGGTGACAAGCTGTTATGGGTTTACCAAGGGGGAGTTCTCTCTCTCTCTCTCTCTCTCTCTCTCTCTCACTGTTTCCATTTCTACCTGTCGATGGAAAAGATATTTTGAAGGTTAATGAAGATACGGAATAAACTTCGTGATTTTGAACAGATATTTATCTCCAGAGCAGAAATATCAGGAGTATTATTATTATTATTATTATTATTATTATTATTATTATTATTATTATTATTATTATTTTATTATTATTATTATTGAGAATTTTGAAGAATACTGAAAATATCGTATGGATTTCATGAGTCTGTATAGGTATTTATCTACGGTGCAGAAATATCTAAATAATAATATTAATAATAATAATAATAATAATAATAATAATAATAATAATAATTATTATTATTATTATTATTATTATTATCCCTAATCGTGATATAATTTAACAAAAGCGAAATTAACAGAAATATACCAACCGTGAAAGGTTCAAAATTTTTTTTTATTATTTTTGCAAACGTCCTCTGCGTCAATGTGAATGTTTACAAAAATATTTTCCCGAGAGAGAGAGAGAGAGAGAGAGAGAGAGAGAGAGAGAGAGAGAGAGAGAGAGAGAGAGAGAGAGAGAGAGAGACCATGAACATTTTCCCTCACTGTCAGAGTCATTCAAATAACAAAGAGGGGGAAATAAAAATAGGAATGATAAAAACAACAGGACGACAAAGTGTCCTGAGGTATTCTTAGTAACACCAATGGAGAGAGAGAGAGAGAGAGAGAGAGAGAGAGAGAGAGAGAGAGAGAGAGAGAGAGAGAGGGTGGTGTGACGTCAGTGACAAAATAAGCCAACGGGGAAGCCGTTAGTTGAAAATATATAAGGATTTTTGTCCCGTCATTTTTCTTAAAATCCTCAGAAATTGAGGCAAAATTACATCCATTCCACGTCATTGCAGGACTAGAATCTCTCTCTCTCTCTCTCTCTCTCTCTCTCTCTCTCTCTCTCTCTGTCTGTCGAGCGCAGGAGTTTTAGAAAACGCCAAAGATATTCTGACTATATATATATATATATATATATATATATATATATATATATATATATATATATATAAATATATAATATATAAATATATAATATATAAATATATAATATATATATATATATATATATATATATATATATATATATATATGTATATATATATATTTTTTTTACCACATATATTTGTATATGTACTGACCAATATTCGAGGTCATTACGGCTATTACAATACATACATACACATGCACACACACATATGTATATATATGTGTGTGTGGTTTATGACCATTAAAGAAGAAAATGGACTAAATCAAGTTCTTTTCATTCAATTTAAAATAGCACTTCTATCTGCCAGTGTAATGTGACTGCACTGGACAAAACGAACACCCCCACATTAATAGTACGCAAAAATCTTTCGACGCAAAGATGTATACTACAAAGCGCATGCATTTTACAATGATAACTGTAGCAACATACATAACAACCATTAAATTCTGGCGCACAACAAAAGTAAGAGGATAATTGCAATGGACTGAAGAACAAAATGCTGCTTTTCAAAGAGAACGCAACTTGAAAGTGATTCTTTCACAAGGGAAAGACTTTTCCCCGTGGTAATACCTCACACTTGGAATTGAAATAGGAATATAAAATTTAGGCCGAAGGCCAAGCGCTGGGGCCTATGGTGTCATTCAGCGCCGAAAATAATGTTGAAACAACTGTTAGATGGTGGAAAGTAAGAGGCATGGTAAAAGGAATGACAGGGGTTGCAGCTAGGGGCCGAAGGGACGCCGCCAAGGACCTTGAATAATGGCGCTAATTTGATACTAGAAATAATGGTGCTTGCCTATCAGATATATCATTAACACACCATTATCACCATGAATGAATCATTTGTTACTGCTTTAAGATACTCATGTGAGAAGTATGAATGAATTATATATTTACAAAATTGTAAATCTGTCTGTCAATGACAGATTGTATATGAAATAAGGTAAATGGTATAAATTTCAGTAAGAATAATGCAAAATTAAGGATGCGTAATACTATATTTACAAATGAAAAAGACATTTAATCTCTATTACGACATAAAAGACTACCTAAATCTTTTGGAAATGCAAAAGAACCCGTGCTATATGACAAGTAAATACAAACCAAAGAAAATCCCATATCTATGTTCTTGCTTGTTTTTGCACAGGTACGCAAATGTCTGCCAAAAGGGTCAGCAACAGAAAACTGTCTTATCGTGGCCACAAAGGGATCCGTAGGAAAATAACTTGGCAGTTTTAAAGTGTACAAAACCCACTTTCTATCTCTCTCTCTCTCTCTCTCTCTCTCTCTCTGACTATGGAAAATATTTCTCTGCTTTTCGACTGAGATACTCTCTCTCTCTCTCTGTCACACCTGTACTATAGTTTTAGCCTGTCTCTCCCTCTCTCTCTCTCTCTCTCTCTCTGGGGAAAATATTTATCTGCTTTTCGTCTGAGATCCCCCCCAACCTCTCTCTCTCTCTCTCTATCACATCTTACTATAGTTTTGCTCTCTCTCTCTCTCTCTCTCTCTCTCTCTCTCTCTCTCTCTCACATCTGTACTATAGTTTCACCCTGTTCTCTCTCTCTCTCTCTGTGTGTGGAAAATATTTCTCTGCTTTTCGACTGAGATCTCTCTCTCTCTCTCTCTCTCTCTCTCTCTCTCTCTCTCTCTCTCTCAGATGGAAAATACAGATAAGGATATACATATTCTGAACAGAGCCCAAAACTCCTGACGTTTTTCCATGAATGACTAGACAGGAAAAATAAGGAGCAAATAAAAGGAACAGTAACAGGAACAAGAGGGACAGCAGTAACAGCAACAGCAGGAACAGCAGCAGTCGATGAAATAATTGAGAAAAAAATCCAAAAGCGAAATGCAATAGACATCTTTTTCTCCCCATTCCGTCGAGATGTGTTCAGTCCACAACTGGATATTGTCAGACGAAGAACAAATAAAATCGAAAAAAAATTGACTTTAATGGCTGCATACATATACACATATATGTATATATGAACCTTTATTTTCGAATTTCCCTTCCTTAGTACAGCCTCTCAGAGAGAGAGAGAGAGAGAGAGAGAGAGAGAGAGAGAGAGAGAGAGAGAGAGAGAGAGAGAGAGAGAGAGAGCGCTTGAAAAATGTATCCGATCCATGTTTCGGAAATTTGCATTCCATTCTTGTAGTGATATAAATCGACTAATAATTTGAAAAAAAAAGGAAAGGGGTGCTCCACAGTACAGAGAGAGAGAGAGAGAGAGAGAGAGAGAGAGAGAGAGAGAGAGAGAGAGAGAGAGAGAGAGAGAGGGGGAACAACGTTTTACTGCATTCCATTCTTGTAGTGATAATATGAAAAGCCTAATGAAATAAGTACAAAAAATGGAAGGACTGAGAGAGAGAGAGAGAGAGAGAGAGAGAGAGAGAGAGAGAGAGAGAGAGAGAGAGAGAGAGAGAGAATCCTGCCCCGCAGAGTGAAGAAGAAAAAGATTGAAAAAGAGAGAAGCTTTTGAATGCTATCAAAACGAGAATCTGGCAGATGTTGCTATTGGCATGGCTATTCCAGTGGATGGATTTGGGAATATATATATATATATATATATATATATATATATATATATATATATATATATATATATATATATTTATATATATATATATATATATATATATATTTATATATATATATATATATATATATATATATATATATATATATATATATTATATATATTATATATATATATTATATATATTTATATATATATATATATATATATATATATATTATATTATATATACATATGTACATATATATATAAATATATATACTGTATATATATATGTACACATGTATATATATATGTATGTATGTATATACATGTGTGTATGTACATACAGTATATAAAGTTTAAATGTATCTATGACTCTCATCCAACACTAAACCTTACAATTACGAATGCATACACGTGTTGCTTTCATACATAAAAAACTTAATGAACGGAATAAGCATTACTAATACGAGCATTTACACATTCATGAAGCATGTGTCCACCCACAGAGAGAGAGAGAGAGAGAGAGAGAGAGAGAGAGAGAGAGAGAGAGAGAGAGACCAGTCACTCACACAGGTTTCTCTGCTACGCTCCTGGAAAATGACATTTCCCGTTGGAATGAAATGAGAGCACTGGATGCAAATGGTTCTCATGCATATACATTCCTTTTCCTTCATGCATATGGATCCTCTCTCTCCTCTCTGTCTGTCTCTCTCTCTCTCTCTCTCTCTCTCTCTCTCTCTCTCTCTCTCTCTCTCTCTCTCTTAGTGCCAGGTAGAATTTTGACTATTCGTGTAACACTCCCTTCAATCCTTCCCGATACCCTTCCCTCCTCTCTCTCTCTCTCTCTCTCCCTTCCTCTTGTATCCCACTCCCTAGTCACCAGCCTTGGCAGGCATCTGCACGCACCAATCAACTATCTCTTCCTCTTTGTCTCTTCTCTCTCTCTCTCTCTCTCTCTCTCTGTTTATCTCTCTCTCTCTCTCTGTCTGTCTCTTTATCTCTCTCTGTCTATCTGTCTCTACATTTCTCTATATCTCTCTCTTTCTCTTTACCTCTGTCTGTCTGTCTGTCTGTCTGTCTGTCGGTCTCTCTCTATTTCTCTATATCTCTTTCTTTTTAACTCTTTAGTCTGTCTGTCTGTCTGTCTGTCTGTCTGTCTCTCTCTCTCTCTTTTTAACTCTTTAGTCTGTCTGTCTGTCTGTCTGTCTGTCTGTCTGTCTGTCTGTCTGTCTGTCTGTCTGTCTGTCTGTCTGTCTGTCTGTCTCTCTCTCGTACCGAATCGTTCCAACGTGGTAGATGAAGAAAAAATGTATCAGATTTTCAAAAATGCTTCACTTTTTCAGCTAAAAAAAAAATAGTCTATAAAATAAATTTATTTATTAAAAATTCGTCTATAAGGCCATAAACACTCTGGGGCCTTTTCAGCTGTTCAGTGCTCAAGGAGTTGGAGCGGTTGGACAGCAAAATGGAAGAAGGGAAGTGGGAGCAGAGATAATGTAAAAGGTTAAAAAGTTGGTGCGCAGCTAGGCCGGGACGAAGGGACGCTGCAAACAACCTTTAGTAATTCCTACAGTGCGCCATGTGAGGTACGCTGACGGCACTGTTGCCTGCGGGGACTCAGACATTTTAAATGTATCCTTATTTCTTTAATTTTTTTTATTTAAACAAATTTTTTATCTATTTGCCTGGTTATTTAGAAACGAAATTGTGGTTTTATATATATATATATATATATATATATATATATATATATATATATATATATATATATATATATATATTATATATATATATATTATATATATATTATATATATATATATATATATATATTATATATATATATATATATATTATATATATATATATATATATATATATATATATATATATATATATATATATATATATATATATATATATATATATTTATTTTATTTATATATATATGTGTGTGTATATACGTATATATGTATGTATGTCATCACACATTACCAAAGGTGAAAAATAAGAGACGGGGTGTAGATCCTGACCGGTTTCGACTTTATTTCCAAGCCACTGACGAAGGACTGATACAGAGTATAAGAAGTCACAAATATATATATTACAGGAACAGTACTGACGAATATACACAACCGTTATGTATGTATGAATGTATGTATGTATGTATATGTTTATGTATAAATTCAAGGATTCTGCAACAACTCCATAACCTAAACATGTGTATTCGATAACAGAATCCCAGAAGCGGATATAATTTAATGTAATATATGAAAAACCAGACGATAAAAAAAAAAAGGCTTGTCACTCAGGGAACGCTTCAAGCTCATAGGGACATGCGCCCCCTTCCCTGACTAAAAAAAAAAAAAAAAAAATCAAGTCAAATCACTAAAACTGTCCATTGCACGACTATTTAAGGCAGAGATTTTCAAACGAAGTTACACAATTTCTCTGTCGGCAAAATTCACTAGACAAAGGAGCTGTTTTAGGTAAAAGAGGTGAAAGAATTCTGGGTCATCTGTAATGCAATCCCTCTGTAGTCATTTCACCTTTGATGAAGTTCAGGCCACCTCTCTCTCTCTCTCTCTCTCTCTCTCTCTCTCTCTCTCTCTCTCTCTCTCTCTCTCTTACTGAACTTACCGTTCGAAAAAAGCATTACTTATTCATTCTCTCTCTCTCTCTCTTGCCGAAGTTACCGTTCGAAAAAAGCATACTTATTCATTCTCTCTCTCTCTCTCTCTTACCTAACTTACCGTTAGAAAAAAAATTACTTATTCATCTCTCTCTCTCTCTCTCTCTCTCTCTCTCTCTCTCTCTCTCTCTCTCTCTCTCTTTTATCTAACTTACAGTTCGAAAAAAAACATTACTTATTCATTCTCTCTCTCTCTCTCTCTCTCTCTCTCTCTCTCTCTCTCTCTCTCTCTTTTTACCTAACTTACCGTTCGAAAAAACATTACTTATTCATTCATTCTCTCTCTCTCTCTCTCTCACTGGAGACTATAAATCACATAGA
Source organism: Macrobrachium rosenbergii (assembly GCF_040412425.1). NCBI lineage: Eukaryota > Metazoa > Arthropoda > Malacostraca > Decapoda > Palaemonidae > Macrobrachium > Macrobrachium rosenbergii. The sequence goes on along the minus strand of NC_089760.1, from coordinate 44,525,057 downwards.
GACCTGAACCCTGCATCTAAAATTATGATAAAATAAATGATAAAAACCACAAGTTTCCATGTATTCGACCAAGAGACCAATCTATAATTGATCTTTTCCATATCTTTTTTTTTTTTTTCAATATTTTCTTTGTCTCCAGTTTGGTAGATATTGTATCAAGTCACAAAAAGTTAATTGAAATTATTTCCTAGGATTCATACCATTGAATGTTTTTCCTTTGTTTATCTAGAGCTGCGGTTTTTAACCAGGGCTGCCCCTACGGGGTACGTAGACGGTTCCTATGAGGTGCGAGGATGCCTATGAAAAATTAAAGCAAAATATATTTTTATATACGCATGTTATTTTTTTCTGCAAAAATAAAAATATAAATACAATAAAATAAAGTAAATAATTAATAATAATAATAATAATAATAATAATAATAATAATAATTATTATTATTATTATTATTATTATTATTATCATTATTGTTATTATGATTATTATTCTAAGCTTTGTGAATGAAGATTAAAAAATGTGTGTTTTTTAAATTAATATACATCATATCAACTTTGTATTTTAGCTTTTTTTTTACTTCGGCAATTCAGGGGGTGCGAGAACTGACCGCTGATTTGAAAGGGGTGCACACATTGAAAAAGGTTAAGAACCGCTTCTCTAGAGTATACATAAACAAAATACGTCTTGAAATTTATGTTCCTTAACCCCCTCTAAAAAAAAAAAAAAAAACCACACGCACAATCAACCATGACAATTATACAACGATATAATCTTAAAGATAATATTTATAAATTAATATCCAAGTAAGCGGGTAGTGCCGTGAGTGCACCTCACGCGGTGCACTGTAGGCATTACTTGAGGTACTTTGCAGCGTCCCTTCGGCCCCTAGCTGCTCCTTTCATTCCTTTTACTATACCACCGTTCATATTCTCTTTCTCCCATCTTAATTCCACCCTCTCCTAACAATTGTTTCATGGTGCAACTGCTAGGCTTTCCTCCTGTTACACCTTCAATACACAGATCTTAAAAACTAGCGAGGCTAGAGGGCTGCAAATTGGCATGTTGATCATCCACCCTCCAATCATCAAACATACCAAATTGCAGCCCTCTAGCCTCAGTAGCTTTTATTTTATTTAAGGTTAAAGTTAGCCATAACCGTGCGTCTGGCAACGCAACAACACAGGCCACCACGGCCGGCTTTGAGTTTTATCGGCCGCGGCTCATACAGCATTACACCGAGACAACCGAAAGATAGATCTATTTTCGGCGGCCTTGATTATACGCTGTAGCGGCTGTACATAAAATTCGATTGCGCCGAAGAAACTTCGACGCAATTTAAACTTCTTGTTATTTTCCGTTTCAGCGCTGAATGCTTCATCATACATACCAGAACTTGGCTTTTGGCCTAAATTTTACATTCCATTCCATTCCATTCTTATAAATTAATGGAAAAAAAAATGGGAGCCAAAGGCCGACCTTTTTAATATATAATGAGTATACAGCGAGGAATTGTTTGCCTCTCTTTAAAAACTTATTTGTTGTCCTACCTTTCCATTTATAATGATCCACTGGAAGCCATAGGCAAAAGAAACCCTTAATTAATTGTGCCCCTTTGTTTAGAAAGTACGCTAGTGGTTATAAGCTTACACGGACTCTCTCTCATTCTATTCACGCACAATTAGTGAGGGATACAGACAGTATATATACATATGAGAGAGAGAGAGAGAGAGAGAGAGAGAGAGAGAGAGAGAGAGAGAGAGAGAGAGAGAGAGAAAACAAAAGCTTTGGTACAATACGCACTATCAGTGAAGTATACATACAGTTTATGAGAGAAAGAGAGAGAGAGAGAGACAGAAACAAACTTTGCCAAAAAAAACATAAATATCTATGAAAAAAAATATGAATGAAAAGCACCAACTCTGCTGAAACATGCATAAATTTCTGCGCAGGAAAATGTATGAATGAAAAAATACTCACTGGCAACTTTTCACACAGATCGTAGTAACACGTTAAAATCATAGTAAAACGATTTGAGAATGAATGAATGACTCTTCGAAAGGTGCTCGAGCTAATGAGGTTAAGCTCATCGTCGATTACCCTGGCCCATTCTGATTTTATCTTAAAAGAAATGATTTGATATGTATGGCAAATGACAGGTCCTAATGAGAATCGAGTCCCACCTAGGTCGAGACCTTTCTTCAAAAGCAATTCAGTTAAGACAGATTTTTGACCAACGAGGTTAAATGCCACTTAACCTTCTTGAGTTCTTTTTTTTGGGGGGGTGGTCCTGGGAAAATACTATTACATCTTGTGGACGTACTATATACAAACCAGTCAAACTGTATAAGAACAGCTTTCTCTTGGAGCTTAGACGAGTAGAAATTGCATCATTCATCAAAAATCTTTTCTGTTCAATAACGATTCTTTAACATATGCTAAACATTTATTTAAATTCGTGATTTATACAAAATAAACTCTCGTTCGGACAAGGAATTCATTACAGAACTTGAAAACCATAACATACGTCAAAAATGTATTTACATTCGTGGTCCGTCCAAAATGAACTTTCGTTCAGAAAAGGAATTTGTCATGCAATTTGGTACCCATTTATTTTGAAGTTTTTATTGTTTTAACAGCGACGACGAGAGAATAATTCATATTTATTATGTTTTCGAAAATTACCTCATGATTTCAAAATAAATAAAAAAGGTAAATTTGTTGTACCTTGGTCAATTCTACCTTGGTACAATTACTGTACTGAGACGCTTTCAGAACTTTCGGAGTATTTCCTCTGGGAGTTCACTGTAGCAAAAAAAAAAAAAAAAAAAAAAACAAAAAAATAAAAAAATGCTCCTTTTTGGGGAGGGGAAGAGGAAGAGGGATGGAGGAGGGGAAGGTTAAAATAGTAAATTAAAAAATAAAAACCGGAACTTTTCCATTTGGGGGAGGGGGAGGGAGGGAAGACTAAAACAGTACATAAAAAATAAAAACCGAACTTTTTCTTTTGGGGGAGGGGAAAGAGGAAGGGAAGGAAGGGAAAGGGAAGGGGAAAGGTTAAAAAAAAACAGTTGGGGAGGGGAAGAGGCTAGGGGAAGGGGAGGGGAGGGAAAAAAGGGGAAGGGGAAGGCTAAAAAAAAAAAAAAAAAAACAGAGAAACCCAGAGATTCTAGTATGTACTGACCGTTGTATATTTCTCTGTTCCCGCACCGACGGACGCATTTCAAAGTCAAATTTCGCTCGCGCAGCATACCTTGCAATAGGAGATGTCAGGATATGTCAGTCCCTCCTGTTTTGTTTTTGTTATTTTCTTTTTATTTTCGCGAACTGTTTAAATTTTCATAAATCTACCCGCTCAGCCTTTTTTTTTTTTTTTAATCTTATGAGTGCGCTGGTTTTTTTTTTTTTCGAGGAATTGTTTACATTTTCACAAATCTACAGCCTCCGTCATCTTTCTTTTTTTTCATCTGGTGAATGCGCTGGTTTTCTTTAATTTTTATTTTCATGAACTGTTTAAATTTTCATAAATCTACCGGCTCAGTCTTTCTTTAATTTTTTTTTCTTGTTATGAATGCGCTAGGGTAGTCTACTGTAGGCCTGTATGGATAGAGTAATTGAGAGGATGAGAGAAATCAGAAGAATAACATGCTTGCAACAGAGCTGGTAGCTACACACCCTAGCCTACTGGTGACAATAGAGAGAAGTTGCCGATTCTGTAAAGAATCTCAAAGTATTTTTAAAGAAGGAGAAAGGTGAATGACTGCTAGCATAAGGACGTAAGAGCAAATAAACAAGGAATGGGTGGGATGAATACTGGAAAAGGCGATGAAACCTAACTACTCATACAAGCTGTTAAATCTGATTACAAGAAACATTCCAGAACGCTCACTAGATCGTCTGCTGTTAAATCTGTTCAAAAGAAACATTCCACAACGCTCACTAGATCGTCTGCTGTTAAATCTGATCAAAAGAAACATTTTAGAACGCTCATTAGATCGTCTGCTGTTAAACCTGATCAAAAGAAACATTTCAGAACGCTCACTAGATCGTCTGCTGTTAATTCTGATCAAAAGAAACATTTCAGAAGGGTTACTGGATCGTCTGCTGTCAAATCTGATTAAAATAAATATTTCAGAACGCTCACTAGATCGTCTGCTGTTAAATCTGATCGAAAAAAAACATTTGAGAACGCTCACTAGATCGTCCGCTGTCAAATCTGATTAAAATAAATATTCCAGAACGCTCATTAGATCGTCTGCTGTTGAATCTGATCGAAAGAAACATTTTCGAACGCTTACTACACCGTCAGAGATTCGACGCGGACTAAGGAGATGTTAATAAATAAATAAACGCAGTGAAGACGATGAGTCTGACATTTTTTCTAGAGGTAAAAAATAAAATAAAGGATTTGTGTTTAGTGAATCTCTGGTCACATAACGAGGAGAAATGGCGAAGAAAGGTTAGTAATGGAATATTGAAGAGACTTAGGTGGGATGAGAAAGAGTTCTAGGAAACGCTGGGTTGACGGAATGAGAGGTTAGAGAATGGAAGAAGTTTAAAACAACGGGTTTTTGTTCTTGGTTTATTGGCAGTGTCTGAATTTTATCTCCAGTTACCTCAAACATGGATAACAAATGCTCGTCAGAAATGCGTGTTGAAATATATGTAACATACGTCAATGCATCTGCCAACACTTGTATACTACAGAGATACAGAAAATGTGTAATATGAACTCCTTTTGTAATATTTGACACATGTACATGCATTTGCCAACACATGTATACTTTAAAGAGAATATATATTTAATAACTACATTTGTAGTTTGTAACAGATGTACATGCGTCTGCCAAAACATATATACTATAAATATACAGTAAATCTGTAATATGAACTCCTTTTGTAATATGTAACACATGTGTAATATGTAAATACATGTACATAGTTGGCCAACACATAAAGATAATGTATCTGTAATAGGAACTCCATTTCGTAACATGTAAACACATGTATATGCATTTGCCGACACATGTATAGTCTAAAGAGAATATATATGTAATAAGAACTACATTTGTAGTTTGTAACACATGTGCATGCATCTGCCAACACACGTATACCATACAGATACAGAAAAACTGTAATATGAACTCGTATTGTAATATGTAATACATGTATATGGATTTGCCAACACATGTATACTATAAAGATATATCTGTAATAAGAACTGCATATCGTAATAAGTAAACACATGTATATGCATTTGCCGACACATGTATACAATAAAGATAATGTATCTGTAATAAGAACTGCATTTGTAGTCTGTGACACATGTACATGCATCTGCCAACACATGTATGCTATAAAGACACAGCAAATCTGTAATAAGAACTCCTTTTGTAATATGTAACACATGTACATGCATTTGCCGACACATGTATACTATAGAGGTAATATATATGTAATATGAACTGCATTTTGGAACACGGACTCTTCGTTTCCAACGAGATGTACCAGAAAACAAGAATATACATCACAATAGACATATCACCTAAGCATAAACGATATTCAAACAGCAATTAAATTACATAAACGATTTCCAAACAAGAGGTCTCAGAGGCATAAGCAACTAGCTCCCACACAAAGGTCGGGAGACAAGTTCATTGCCTTCCTAGACAAACGTCTCGACAGCTACAGAGGGGAGTCGGCGAATTTAGTCAAGTTTATTTAGCCATATTGTAAATAGAATGAACTTCCGGTAGACGCAGGCATCAAAGGTGCTCCGGGAAAGTTGATGGGACAAAGCTTTCCCTCTCTCTCTCTCTCTCTCTCTCTCTCTCTCTCTCTCTCTCTCTCTCTAGATGCGACAAAGTAATCTCTCTATGAAATAAGCACCATCTCCACACGCCTTCAAGGAGAGAGAGAGAGAGAGAGAGAGAGAGAGAGAGAGAGAGAGAGAGAGAGAGAGAGAGAGAGAGAGGAAAAAATATTATATTTATGAAAAATGATATATTTACAATATCTATTGAATAAACTCAAACACCACCAAGGAAAGACACACACACACACACACACACACACACACACACACACACACACACAGAGAGAGAGAGAGAGGAAAAAATATTATACATATAAAAAATGTTACATTTACAATTTCTATCGAATAAACTCAAAAGAGAGAGAGAGAATAAGAGAATAAGTGAAAATATATATATATATATATATATATATATATATATATATATATATATATATATATATATATATATATATATATATATATATATATTGGAAACGTCATGAGGAATATGACATGGGGGTGACAGGTGCATTACTGGCTGGAGTGCAGAAGCGAGTTCGGAGTCTTCCAGCCGCGTGAAGCCTCCGTGACAGGAGTTGCGACCAATCGGTCTTAGCTATTGCTGTCATGATGGGCTCTCTCTTGGGACCCGCGCTTGGTAGTCTTCGCTTCTACTAAATTATTCTTTTTTCCTTTTTTTTTCTTATCTTTTTTACCTATCCCTCCCCCACCACCGGCAAAAGTTAGATGCAGGAATACAGATATAAACGGCAAGGCTGCATAAACACGATCTTAAATATTTAAGTATATTTCTTTAATGGGGTCTTCAGTTGGAAGAAGTCAGCATGGCAGTCTACAATTCTACTAATTCTTTTTTTCCTTTTTTTTTCTTATCCCCCCCTCCCACTCCCCTAAATTTAGATATAGAAATATATAATATTTAGATATATATATATATATATATATATATATATATATATATATATATGCATATTATAAGGCAATAACACTAGCTAAAATATTTAAATAAATATATCTTTAATGGATTCTTCGCTTATATGAACCCAAAATTGACAGTCTTCATTTCTACTACATTATTCCATCTGTTATTCCTTTTTACTTGTCCCTCCTGCACCCCCTACCCTTTTGCTTCTCAATTTCGACACAGAAATATAGAAACGCACAGCAAGACAATATAAACGCGAGAGCTAAAATATCCAAATATTTCTTTAATGGGTTTCTTCGATTGGAAGGGTACATACGCTTGCAAAAACCTCGCAGAAGGGCAATCAATGGCGAAAAGTGGAAATTCTTTGAACGTGGGATTTCAATTTTCCAGCGCTTCGAGAGGTTTCTAGTTTTGCAAGAAATATCGCTGGCGAATGCTCTTCTATTTTCCTAGGGCTTTGTATTTTTGTATACATACATACATACATACATACATACATACACAACCACATATTTATGCGTGTGTGCATGTATGTATACATACAAAGTCTTAAGGAAATAGAAAAGTGTTTGTGTATGTATACATATATGTATACATATATATATACATATATATGTGTACTGTATGTATACATACTGTACGTATATATACTGTGTATATATATATACACACACAAACTTACACGTATGTACGTATGTGTTTCAACTGCAAAGCGATCCCAAACAGACTGACGGGCCAATGTACCACATATCTAATAGCTAATAGCTCCTCTCTCTCTCTCTCTCTCTCATATCTGCTACTCGGCTTTACGTCGCTGTACAGAAGGCCAAATATAATCAAAGGATCTCAGTTAGCAGAGTTTTTTGTAGGAAGACTGACGTTCCCAATAAGCGAATAGTCTTTAATTCTTGACTCATCGTTCCCTGTATGAGTTGTTCAACTTCAGGTTTTCAGCAGAATATTCTTTTGAAATACCGAAATGTGGCACCTTGTTTCTGCGGCACTTGGTGTTTCGGTACTACAACCGACGTTGCTGAGTGTGGTTGAGAGTTCATGGTTCCCCGTCGCTACATACAGTACATATTTCTAGACGACACTGGATGTGTGATTCTTCTCTCTGAGAGAACAGCTGCACTGCAATTCATCATGGTTATTCCTCATTAAATATGATACCACGTTACTCTGGGTGAAGATTACGAGACACATGTTGGTTCGTAAGGAGCAAATTCTCTTGAAGCACGTATTTTAATGATCTCATTTCTTTCTGAAAGCCGTGTTGAATGCCAGGGCTTGTCTAGGAAGAGACAGAACATGGCTGTCCTTGTCAATTTAGGTCCAGAGATTTGATCACACATCAGGAATCTCCCGTGAGTTGTGACACAGTTATAACAGTTATAATGGGGTGAATCAACTTGTATTTACAATTTTTTTTTTATTTTCTAATAACTGAATCCTTATTGCACTTCATATTACCTTCTGTTACTTCTATCTAATGAGTACCATATTCTTTTTGAAGCTTGAATTTCAAGTAGATGGCCCATGTGGGATTGTTCCATATGAATAAGGTTCATCTTATGAATAATAATAATAATAATAATAATAATAATAATAATAATAATAATAATAATAATAATAATAATAATAATTGCATTTACAGGAAGAGATTTCAAAAGCTGAAATACAATTTCATATATCCGGATTATACACTTTAAAAATTACCAATTCTTTTCTAAATCATGCGACTTGGGTTTAAAGCCAAAGGGGTGGAAAAATGGAAGGTCATAGGTCACCGTAAGGTCACAGGTCACCGTAGTCATACAGGAGTGTTAAAGCAAATACCACAAAACCCAACTGCGTTATTTGAGGCGTAAAAAAAAATGAAATTATAATATCCTGTTTACTATAAATGTGATGAGTCTGTATTTGTGGTGATGGACAATTTCAAAACTTTAACACCATTTTACATGAGAGAGAGAGAGAGAGAGAGAGAGAGAGAGAGAGAGAGAGAGAGAGAGAGAGAGAGAGAGAGAGAGAGAGTCGTCAACTCAATAGATGTAGTGGGCGAATGCCTCTATATGTAATTTTTCAAAATGTTGATATACATACATAGATACAGTTTGGCGAATGCCTTTATCATTTACACAATTGTTTTTCAAAATGTTGATGGTATACGGAGATATTTATAAAGGTTACAAGGTTTCTACAGTTTGTATATAAATATATACACACATACATACATACATACATATATATATATATATATATATATATATATATATATATATATATATATATACAAACTGTATTCAACTGATTTCCATTTTTAGGGGGACAAATCCCCAAAAGTAAATTATTCATAATAATTTTAGTTGTCAGCTTTACTAAAATGTTTTTTGCAATTTCAAACGGTCGGGTAACCACGTAAACTGAAATGTGATTTTGAGGTTCAGTTTGTTCATTTTGAAACCTTGTTTTTTAATGGACATTTCTCAAGGTTGTTAAGTTATTCTAATACATTAATTACTTAGTACATTTAAAGTATGTTGATCTATATATGGATGTATGTATGTTCCAGCATAACTCTGAAATGCATTGAGCAATTTCAACCAAACTTGGCATACTTATGACTTACTATCTGGTAAAGAATACTGTGGGGATAAGACGTCAGTGACACCAAAGGGGGTGGGGGTTGGGAAGAGAGAGAGAGAGAGAGAGAGAGAGAGAGAGAGAGAGAGAGAGAGAGAGAGAGAGTTTATCGGTGGTCATTCAGACTTATCCCAAGCAGTGCTGGGGTTGGTCAGCTGGTTCTATTATATGACGACTTCTGGCAACTGTGTAAATGAGATATCATTTGGTCCTAAGCCTTTAAATAAATGTTCAGCTGTATCGAAAACAACTTTATTGGAGAATAGCATTCCTATTTATGTCATGTAATGATTTCCGATCATATTCAGTATGCTAAACACCCCGAGATCATACTTAATCGTGTGTTTTATTTTTTCCAATAAACGATATTTTTTGTGTTGCTTTAATTTAACTTGAATCAGTTTCAATCCCCGACTTTGAAGTCGATAGCTCATGTGAGATTTTGATGCCATTTGGGATCACTGTTCACAATTCACTGTCTAATTTCTAATTATCATTAATTTTACAAGTGTTTAATTCATAATGTTTTCATGGGGAGTGTTTTAATTGGTGTTTGTTGTTTTAATCTTAATGTTATTTTTATTGAAAAGATTTGATGTCTCTGTGTCTCATCCCCATCACTTCAGATGTACATTTTTGTTGTTGATACTATAAGATTTTTTGGATGGGTGTGTGTGTGTGTATAGATATATAGATATTATATATATATATATATATATATATATATATATATATATATATATACATATATATATACATACATATATATAAATGAAATATTTATAAATATATATATATATATATATATATATATATATATATATATATATATATATATATATATGTGTGTGTGTGTGTGTGTGTGTGTGTTTATGTATGTATTTATGTATACATGTTCATGTGCGCATAATATAAAACAATCCCCTAAACACACAAAAAAGTATCTAACTGCATCAACAACATAAACATAATTTGATATCGAGGAAAGTGAGACACAGTTACATAAAACCTCAATCAACAAAACTCTGAGAGAAAAACTGTAAACATCAGCTGAACGCATCCCTTTTAAAAAAGAAAAAACATTATGAAACACACTCATGAAAAATAAATGACAATTTGACGGTGAAATATGAATAATAATAATCCCACATGGCACCAGAATCTTACACGAGCTACTGATTTCAAAGTCGGGGACTGAAACTGATTTAAGGTTAATTGCAGCAACACGAAAAAAATATATATCGTTTATTGGTTAAAAAAAAATCGCGATTAAATAAGACCTCTCTGGGTGTTTAGCGTATTGAATTCAATCGGAAATCATTGAAACGAGACAGTAATAAGAATGTCATTCTCCAACATAGCTGTTTTCGATACAACCGAGCATTTATTTAAGTTTTATGGGCAAATGAAATCTGTTATTCTAATTGCCGTAAGTCATCATAATATTATAGAAGCAACGCACTTTAAATAGACGGCTTCTAAATCCATTAAGAGTACTTAACGATGCGACGAATTCTCCATTAAAAACCGGATTACAGAATGAATAAACAGTGGTGATAACTTCTCATTAAAAACCGGATTTTAAAATGAATGAACAACGCTAAGAACTCCCTATTAAAAACAGGATTTCACAATGAATAAACAACGCTAAGAACTCCCCAATAAAATGGTTTTCAAAATGAATGAACAACGCTGATAACTCCCCATTAAAACCGGTTTTCAAAATAAATGAACACCGCTAAGAACACCCATTAAAAACCGGATTTCACAATGAATAAACAACGCTAAGAGCTCCCCATTAAAAACTGGTTTTCAAAATGAATGAACAATGCTGATACCTCCCCATTAAAACCGGTTTTCAAAATGAATAAACAGAGCTAAGACCTCCCCATTAAAAACGGTTTTCAAAATGAATGAACAACGCTAAGAGCTCCCCATTAAAACCGGTTTTCAAAATGAATGAACAACTCTGATAACTCCCCATTAAGACCGGTTTTCAAAATGAATGAACAACGTTGTTAACTCCCATTAAAACCGGTTTTCAAAATGAATGAACAACGCTAATAACTTCACATTAAAAACCGTATTTTAGAATGAATAAACAATGTTAAGACCTCCCCCTTACCAACAGAATTTCAAAATGAACAAAGAATACCCAGATCTCCCCATTAAATATAGGATCTCAATATGAACACACTGAACTTCCAATTCAACATTTCAATTTGCGTGACCACCCGGCCGTTCGCAATTGCAAAAACCTTTTAGTAAATCTGACAATTAAAACTGTTATGAATAATTTGCATATGGGCATTTATTCCCCCACTCCCCATCCACCCCCAACAAAATTAAAACCGGCTGGGAAAAAAAGTGATGTATGTCCTCTCAAAATACTGAAGACTTATTTTGGTGTAGGGTGATTAAATATCAAATCGTGGAACTTTCTGGTTTTATAAGTATCTACGATCTATTATTAGTTTTCTGTAAAAGAAAACTATTGTGGCGGCTTTGTCTGTCCGTCCGCACTTTATTCTGTCCGCATTTTTTTTTCTTTCTGTCCTTTTTTCTGTCCGCCCTCAGATCTTAAAAACTACTGAAACCTGATGGCTGCAAATTGGTATGTTGATCATCCAACCTCCAATCATCAAACATACCAAATTGCAGCCCTCTAGCCTCAGCAGTTTTTATTTTATTTAAGGTTAAAGTTAGCCATAATCGTGCTTCTGGCAACGATGTAGGATAGGCTACCAGCGGGCAGTGGTTAAAGTTTCATGAGTCGCAGCTCATACAGCATTATACCAAGACCACCGAAAGATAGATCTATCTTCGGAGGCCTTGATTATACGCTGTACAGAAAACTCGATTGCGCCGATGAAATTTCGGTGCATTTTTTACTTGTTTTGGGTTGATGACAAGGACAGCCCTCGCCTTTAATATACTGTTTGCCTAATCAGAAATTCAATCGGTAGTTTTTGTCAAATTTCTGAGCTAAGTTTAAACAGGACTGACTCAGAGAGTACAAAATCTGTGTCTTCTGGCTAGTAAAAATCTGTATAATTGAAATTATATGGAGAAAAGACTTCTCATGCACATAGAAATCTAAATTTAGCAACATACACTTAGGATAGAAGATAAATTAGTGTTTTTATGGTAGGACAAATACAAAATGTGTCTTATGACTAACAATAATCTGAGGGATTGAAATTACATAGAGAAATGAGTTCATATGCACAAGAAATATCTAAGTATAGCAATAAAAACTTTCACATGCACAAGAATAACTAAGTATAGCAATAAACACTTGAGATAAAAAAAATTAATTAAGTGATTTTATGCCTGTGGATAAATTTTCCTCCCTGATTTGAATTTACAGGCTATATATAACAAACATCAGCCATAAATTCCCTTAAATTTAGATGCCTCAGCTTTCCCCTGAAAAGAAAAATCCTCCTAACTGTGCTTCTCCTGCTCCTAAACACACCTTGGGTCCTTCCATCCACGGGGGACCTTAACCCCCCACCCCCCCAACCCTCCCTTCCTTCCTTCCAAGGGTCCTCCCGAAACCCCGTCTCCTCCTGAACCGATATGGAAATGTAGAATCTCTTTGTGATTTGCATCGACATTTGCATAATGTTGTTGTTTTTTCTCTCTCTCTCTTCCCCAGGTGGGCTGAACCGAAGTACGGCCTTTGAAAGGTTGCTGGAGCTGTTGCCGTCGACGAGAAAAGAAGAGGAAGAAGAAAAGGAAGAAGAAAAGGAAGAAGAAGAGGAAGAAGAAGAAGGAGGAGGAGGAGGAGGGAGGAGGAGAAGAAGAAGAAGAAGAAGGAGCGAGAGGGGGAAGGGATACTTTGCAAACTCCTTTCTCCCTTAGTCAAACTTTTCTCCTGGAAAAAAAAACAAGAGATTGGAAAAGGTTTTTTTTTTTTTCGTTATTTTATAATCAGTGAGTTAAGGAAAAAGGAAGAAGGAAGGAGAGAACGACGGAGTGAAGAGAGAGAATTTGTGTTAAGAGTGTGCGTGCGTGTGCCGTGCGTGCGTGCGTGCTTGCGTGCGCGCCGCCAGGGAGGGCTTCCATTCCAATGGAGCCCCTGGAACACTCCTGCTGGAAAGGTGTTGATGGTGGCGACCAGAGAACCTGGAAAACGTTAGCCGTGATTCTGAGTGGGTCGAGGAACGGTAGGTAATAGGAGTGAAGAAATAAAAAGGCGAAACAAATGGAAAGCGAAGAATAACTTATTCCAAAGAGACAGACACATCATCCAGGTCAACAAAACAACAAACAGACAAACAACAACTACAACAAAAAACACACACACCATGAAGAGAGTTGGAACAACATCATCATCATCGACCACCCTCACCACCACCGCAACAACAAAGCCTAAGTGTAACTGCTGCAATTCATCACTATCATCATCATCTTCATCATCATCCAGTGAATGTCACCAAAGCAGCAACAGCAGCAATCATCACCACCATCACCACCACAGCCACTATCACCATCATCATCATCACCATCACAGGCAAAACGTGCGATTAAGCTCCTCCAACAATTCCTCCAACGCCTCTCCCTTCTTCTTCTTCGTCACCATCTTCATCAGGAGCATCCAACTCCTCTCGATCAGCTTCCTCATCTGCGGCGCCACAGCCGACGGGAGTGGCAACAACAACGGCCACTTCCAGGTGCCAGGATTATCATCATCATCGCCCTGGCTCTCCAGCAGGTACCAGCGGCAGGAGCGTCTTCAAAGGGCAGGGTGGGCTACCCCGAGAGATCATTTACACGCGCCGCCGATCCACCACCTCAAAAGATGATGCTGGAGGAGGAGGAGGAGGAGGAGGAGGAGGAGGAGGGGGTAGGAGTAGTGACGGCGCCAACGGCCCCAAATTAACCAACGGTATTATTTACGGTGGGACGGTTCTCTTGGCCGTTGCTCTGTATCTCAACACTCTGCAGGCGGGATTCGTCTACGATGACCAGTGAGTAGAATGAGGATTTTGTCTACATTTTAATCTTTGTCTCTCTTTTTATTTTTTTGGTTTTTGCTCTCGAGAGAAAATGACTCTCTTTTTCTTTTGTTGGTTTTTTGCTCTCGAGACAAAATGACTTTCTATTTTGTTGGTTTGTTGCTCTCGAGAGAAAATGACTCTCTTTCTCTTTTCTTGGTATTTTGCTCTCGAGAGAAAATGGCTCTCTCTTATGTTGGTTTTTTGCTCTCGAGAGAAAATGACTCTTTCTCTTTTGTTGGTTTTCTGCTCTCGAGAGAAAATGAATCTTTCTCTTTTGTTGGTTTTTGTTCTCGAGAGAAAATTACTTTTTCTTAGTTTTTGCTCTCGAGGGCGTCTTTCTTTTGTTGGTCATTTTCTCTCGAGAGCAAAAACCAACAAAAATGTTGGGTTTCGCTCTCGAGAGAAAATGACTCTGTCTCTTTTGTTGATTTTTGCTCTGGAGAGAAAGCAACTCTCTTGCTCATTTTTTTTTTGTTGATTTTTGCTCTCGAGAGAAAATGACTTTTTTTCTGTTTTTGGTTTTTGCTCTCGAGAGAAAATAACTCTCTCTCTCTTTTTTGTTGATTTTTGCTCTCGAGAGAAAATGACTTGCATTTCTTCCAGATTATTTTCTTCAAGGTCATATGATACCGTTTGTTTTATTATTAGTATTTTTTTTAGATATT